>NW_015551107.1:165059-194297 GCF_001515605.1 Sinocyclocheilus anshuiensis
GCCAAGAGGAGACTGGTTTTCCTTTGCTAAAGTAAGGAAACTTTGCTTCCTTTGCTCCTGTAAACAAACATTGGTTCTCATGAGACTAGCAAATTCTCACCGGAGCTTATGCTTTGCCGACATCCTACGTCATCCGCAGGAACGGCTTGCGCGTACGACAGTTAGCGGAAGTTAAAGAAAAGTGTTTATAATGTTTTAAATATGGATATTTTTATTTCAAAAACACATCGATTCACTACAGAAGGCCTTTATTCATCCCCCGGAGCCGTGTGAGGCACTTTTTATTATGGATGGATGCGCTTTATTGGACTTCTTTTGGGCTGTTGACAAAAAAAACATTCAGTGCCATTATAAATTTGGAAGAGCCAGGACAATTTTTAATATATGATTGGATTTGTCTGAAAGAAGAAAGTCATATACACCTAGGATGCCCTAAATCATGGGCTAATTTTCATTTTTGGGTGAACTAACCCTTTAATGAAGTTGCCTATACTGTTAAGGCAAGACAAGACACTACAGGTGAATTGTGTAAAATCACCATAATTTACCCATTGATAAATCACAGTACATTAAGATAATTGTTTTGTAATACAAGTTTTCAGAAAGGTTATGTTTAAATATGCAAATGAGGCATTATCTATTTAATGCACTAATTTGCAAGTATTTCAGAATTCTTGTTTCATTTTGTTGCTATAATTATATTTTATCAGAATATTGTCAACAACCAGAAACATATTTTAGGAATAAAATGAATCATATTTTTAGAAATGAAGTGTTATATAAATCAGGCAAATGATATATGAACATAGCCCTGTGTAAAAGCCTCCAGAATATAGATAGAATAAAACTGTAAAGTTTGGTGTATGTAAGTGCTACTGAAGTGGAGAACAAACTCACAGCCTTTAAAGATGTATTGAGATTGAAATCTTCAGACACAAATAGATAAAGTGTAAAAAAAAAAAAAAACTAAACACATCATTTGTAATTTTTATGTTTTCTTTACACTAGTCTGACATTAGACATGTTATGGAAGCCAAATATAGCCCAAAATTTTCAAATTGACCAGTGCCTGAAATAATTATGTTGGTAGCATCTTGCCTTAAAGGAATAGTTTACCCAAAAATGAACATTTTGTCATCATTTACTCACCCTCATGTTGTTCCAAACCTGTATGAGTTTCTTTCTTATGTTGAACACAAAAGAAGATATTTTGAAGAACCAAACAGTTGCTGGTCTCCATTGACTTACATAGAGGGGAAAGATATACTATGGAAGTCAATTGGGACCATCAACTGTTTGATTACCAGCATTCTTCAAAATATCTTCTTTTGTGTTCCAAAATAAGAAAGAAACTCATACAAGTTTGGAACAACATGAGGGTGAGTAAATGATGATAAAATGTTCATTTTTGGGTGAAATATCCCTTTAATTATAGTAATTAAAGAAATTAGTTATAAAGTAATGAACTTCTTGTGCACTTACAGCCTGATCCCCACATAAAGCCTTGCATGATTCTTCATTCTGGGGTGCCTCCTTGTTTGTACAGTTTGTCTCCATAATGGCAAACTGAGCAAAGAAGCTCTGACCCGAAAACATCCACTAAGAAAACAGACAAATATTCTGTTAACATGCAAACCACTTACAAGCAAAGAGCATAATGACCATATTCAAAAAGTTGTCTGTTTATGTCACTGTAATGTCCGATACAACAGAATTGCAGTATGAGGCCAGAAACATCTACTCAAGATGCAATATAAATTCTTGCACTTTGGTGGTTGTATAGTTTTAGCATCTGTTGATTTAGTTTTTGCGGTGTGTTGAGATGGAAAATAACACTATTGTCTTCTATAGATGAGCTTTGAAACAATCTCTATTGTACAAATTGCTATATAAATAAATGTGATTTTACTTGACTTGTTCCGCACCTTGGCACTAGGCAGACTTTTCAGGAGACAGATCGGTGACTTATTAAACCGGTGCATGAAAAGAATGACGAAAGCAAGTAAACAACTAAATCAAAAGCATAAACACAGAAGGCGCTTCTCATGTTTTATCTTCATCTGTGATTATTTTTATCAAATACATCTGTGGTGAGCGAGATGGGGTGAAAATGGTAAGCCAGCACAGCCCTAGCTCTTCTGGTTCCCCTTATTGAATGACGAATACAGGCTATTGCCACCTGCTGGTTTGGAGAGTTATTTCCTCTCATGTAGGCACAGAACATACATGCTAGTTGTTTGCTGGCTGTAGTCTTTGCGGTGAGTTCAAGCTCAACTTTTACTTTTTGGCTCAGACACAGATGTCTTGAGGCAACAACACAGCAGCTTTTGTCGGCGCTAGTTTTTTGATGTCAGTTTGGTGTGTCTGGGCCAATAAATTCAGTATTCAAGTGGAAAACAAAGTTCATTTGGAGATCATTTCGAAAGTTAGAAGCAGGTTCCCAAAGCGAACTTTCTGCAAAAGAACTACCAACCATATCCACGTTGCTATGATCAGATATTTTCTTAACTGCTGTTTTCTCAGAAGAACTTCGCCATGAGCATATCAAGGCCTTAATGAGTTGCGTTTTGACACAACTTTGGAACGAATTGGTGCATGTGTCGCTAGAAGCATTTCCACTCATGTAAGTTGCGTTAAATATTCAAGCTTAAAACAAGTTTGAGAGACATCACCTGTGTGCTGATCCTTCCCACTTCCATCAGTTTAAAGTAAGACTTGTGATCAGATTCTTTGTTGAATTTCTGCAGGGCAGTTTTCACACTCTCCAGAGCCTTCGGGTCATGCAAGGGCAGCAGACTGGGGCAGTCAGGGCATTTTGTCACAAGTATTTGATGTGAAGCTGGGATAAAATACAGGAGCAATATACAATCACGATGTAACTTATAGGAGATGCATCACCTTTTCTGTACTCTTTGACAAAGTGACCTTAAAGACTACTATGGGTTCTTTGAAAGGCTAGATATGTCAAGTTTCTAAAGAAAAAAATCATTCTATTGATTTGTTTACCTGGTTCGGTGTCACAGATGTAGCGCTTCACAGCTGCTTTTCCCTCAACACTGGAGACGGTCACATTACATTTTGCTGTCACTTTCTTTAAGGGAGACATTAAAGGCTGTTAAATAGATGCACAACTTACAGAAGTAGACAGTATTTACAGACAGTATTTCTCAAATTAGGGTTTGGAAGATCTGTGATGTTCATCTCACCGTCTGTGTTTCCATTCTAGTGTTACACTGATCTAAAGGTTTGGGATTCACAATGTGGCACTCAGTTTCCTCTAGAGTTATTCCCAAGACGACCTCACAAGGATCAGTCTGCACAGAAACAAGACAATTTGTAGCATTTGCACATCATACTTTATTCCTTTAATTTATCTTCTTTTTCTGTGGTTGTAATCACTCTTTTACACCTTATGTAGATATGAAAAGATCCACAGGAAGACAGTGTCACAAAGCCTCACCTTCTCCTCTGCACTGCGACTGTCCAGTGAGACGAATTTGAATTTGTATCCATGGCGGTGATGGTCATTAATGAAGCACAAGTATTTCATGTGAAGCTGGGATAAAATACAGGAGCAATATACAATCACGATGTAACTTATAGGAGATGCATCACCTTCTCTGTACTCTTTGACAAAGTGACCTTAAAGACTACTATGGGTTCTTTGAAAGGCTAGATATGTCAAGTTTCTAAAGAAAAAAATCATTCTATTGATTTGTTTACCTGGTTCGGTGTCACAGATGTAGCGCTTCACAGCTGCTTTTCCCTCAACACTGGAGACGGTCACATTACATTTTGCTGTCACTTTCTTTAAGGGAGACATTAAAGGCTGTTAAATAGATGCACAACTTACAGAAGTAGACAGTATTTACAGACAGTATTTCTCAAATTAGGGTTTGGAAGATCTGTGATGTTCATCTCACCGTCTGTGTTTCCATTCTAGTGTTACACTGATCTAAAGGTTTGGGATTCACAATGTGGCACTCAGTTTCCTCTAGAGTTATTCCCAAGACGACCTCACAAGGATCAGTCTGCACAGAAACAAGACAATTTGTAGCATTTGCACATCATACTTTATTCCTTTAATTTATCTTCTTTTTCTGTGGTTGTAATCACTCTTTTACACCTTATGTAGATATGAAAACATCCACAGGAAGACAGTGTCACAAAGCCTCACCTTCTCCTCTGCACTGCGACTGTCCAGTGAGACGAATTTGAATTTGTATCCATGGCGGTGATGGTCATTAATGAAGCTCTCAGCTTCTAATGTAGCAATGTTGTCCTGATCTTCCTGGCACTCATATTGCACATCAGTGTCTGTCGGGAGGCTGGCTGCGTGTAGAGCCGAGACCAAAGCTGCTAATATCACCAGCTCTCTCATGCTGCACAGGGACACGAACGATAAATCTTCAACCAAGAAAAAGTCCCCCTCGCTTGTCCAGACCTTTATAATATACACTGCAGGGGGATATAAGCAAACAATTTAGTGCCAGAGGTGCTTGCCAATGTAAATGACGTCTAAAACAAATATAAAAGAGGGACGTGAGGGAGTGTCATGTCAGAGGTGATTGTTAACTCACGCTAACTATTAGCAGAATTCACCTTGACACTGATGTTTTGTTTGAATTAACGTCGTTTCTGGATTATGATTAATGGGGCATACTGCATGTCACATAATCCTTCAGAAATCATTCTGATATGCAGATTTAATGCTCAGTTGGTTCTTATTATAATACATTTTGAAAAGAGTTTTGGCTGCTTAATAGTTTTGAAACTGTGACACATTTTGTTCAGGATTCTTAGCTGAATAGCCAGTTCAAAAGAACAGCATTTATTTGCAATTTTGTGATGTTTGAAATGTATGTACTGTCACTTTTGATCAATTTAATGCATCCTTGCTGGGAAAAAAAAAAAAAGCATTCATTTTTTTTCTTTTATTTTTTTATTAAAAATACATAATAAGATACTAAAAAAAATTCAAAAAAATCTTAATTATTCCAAACTGTTGACCAGTAGTGTATACATTTTATAACTCTAATATTTACAGTTCTTTATGATAGTCTATTAGATCGTGCAGATGAGTAGAGATTTATGCTTTTTGCTTCTTTTACACAATGCATGTATACTATTTCGACATAAATTGAAATAGAAGATAATTTGATCAAATATTATTTTATATTTAACATTAAATAAGTGTCATTAATTTCATGTTGCGTTGGCACAATATACAAACGCTATGTCAATTGATTTTTTTTTAATATATATATATATATATTATTCGCTGTGCCAATTTAATTAAATGATGTGGTCAAAAGTCCTTAAATGAAGGTATTTAAAAAAAACTAGCATTAATGTTGCAGATGAATCCACTGGAAAGACATTAGAAATCAATATAAACTTGATTTTATTTCCATTTCATCCAACATATGCCTATCAGTGGTCTGTAGTCCATGTTAATCTATTTTGTAATCAAGCGCTGACTTTGTACTCTTGAGGCTGGTACTTGAAGCTTCAGTTGCTTCACTGCAAAAAAATGGCTTGTCTTACTTAGTATTTTTGTCTTGTGTTTAAATTCTTAAATCAAGATACTTTTACTAGATAATCAAAATGACTTAAGATATTTAGTCTTATTTCCAGGGGGGGAAAAACTCAATTAAGTGCATTTTGACTAGAAACAAGAAAAAAATACTAAGTAAGATAAGCCATTTTTTGCAGTGTTTAACAGTAATAGAATTGTTGTAAAGGACAGACTTTAATGGGGTCAAGTTTTTGTTAGTAATAAAGTTTCTACACAATATCTTTGTGTTTAAAGTCAATTTACTGTCTATCAGTGGTGTTACTGGCTCTCAATACTTTTAACTATGTGTAACACCACAGACAAAATGGTTTAAAAATCTTACAATTATTTATCTATGAACTGTGAAATTAGAAACAAGAATGAGCTATATGGACAGCACCTGTTGCATAATATTGATTACCACAGAAAACACATACAAGCATACAATCATACATAAATCCATACAACAATTGTTTCAAAGACTGAAGTGCATTGTCAACAAGTTTGGAACACAAAAGTGGTGATATTCATAAAATACACAATAAAACAAAGTTGTTGTTTTGTTTTTTAATTGTGGGGGTGTTAAAAGTGAGTGGTCAGCACTGACAGATGAAAAAAAATCAATGTTTTATCCAAACTGAGTAAACTGAAGGTAAAGTTCACCTCCAAACAGCCAATGAAAAGTGAGGCACTTTTTTTTTTTTGCATCATTTGGACGGCAACTATTTGCTGAACTCTGATAAGCAGAACCTGCTGTGACTTTGGCCATGTGGGGGTGAGTTGCCCCATTAACCTCTTATTTATTTGTCCATGATGCAATCAATCTATCGAAATCTGGTCTAACTTTTTTAATCATATACACATATACTCTAAATGATTTATTAAAAACGATATGACCATGGCCTCTTACTACAATGAGTGAGGTTTGACAGAGCAACCATATAGCCTAACGCAGTACCACAAAGACAAGCCAAATAAGTGGGGCTACAAGCTCTACACATATCCTTTATTATCCTTATACTGCACAGAGCCAACAAAACAATGAGCTGAGCTAAGAATCTGTCATGCCACTAGTGGATGATCAGGTCACGGGGTTCATTCAACAAACTGACATTGCACTGTTTCCATTCCTGCTAGCTATAAGGCCTATATGACTACAACAGTCTAGATGAGCAGCATTTATTCAGCAGTGTTGTGAGAAGAATTGTGCACATGTGTTCGTATTTCATGCATTTGGTTTGTTTGATTTGAGACAAGATTTATATTTGAGTAAATTATTTTGAATATGCTCCATTATTTTCCAAACAGGAACATGGGAGGAGTGGAATGGATGTGTCCGGCTCCCCTGTCCGGTGTTATACCATGTGTTTGTGCTGATGTCAAAAGCAATGTATACTCTGTCTGTAATTGTTTAAAAGCCGTCTATATCCTTTGTATAATGTTTTCAATTTTAAAAAGGGATCTCAGTTTGTGTTGTGTCAGATCAAGTGTCCTTTAGATAAGAAATCATTAATGGGCCATGAGTGTCACCTAGTGCCTTCTGTTGAAACAGCGTCTAAAAGTTTTATAGAAACTGAAAGCGGCCCAAAAATGTATTTAAATATATAAATTATTTCATTTTATTATTGATGAATTAAATTTAAAAAAAAATGCAAATAAATAAATAAATGGGTTAATTAAATGGTTAATTCGTTAAAAAATAATAATAATTTAACCATTAAAGGGGTCATATGATGCTGCTAAAAAGAACATTATTTTGTGTATTTGGTGTAATGAAATGTGTTTATGCGGTTTAAGGTTAAAAAAACACATTATTTTCCACAAACTGTGACAGTGAGCCGAGGCCGGGGGATAAAGTGAGGAATGGCGGGAGGGTTAGAGTGAGCAGAGGCGGGGGGGCTTGAGAACGGCGATTTCGACGAAGGAGCGTCCGGAAGGATATGTGACGACTCCGGGCTGGACCGCATCGTCCACGCGATCCACAGCGCAAAGTTGATGTATTTCCTCAGCGACCAGCACGGATCAGCTCCAGGCATGACGAAGTGGATATCGTCCTCTTTTGGAAGACCAAACAAAGTAGTTTTGCTTTCACAACGAAACACACAGCGTCTTCTCGTGAATGGCGGCAGCGGCAACAACAATACTACAGCGAGAATAAGTTACGCCTTCTTTCTTTGCATGAACATTTGGGCGGTGTTATGCAAATCTTCCCACACAGTGACGTAGACATGTGGGGGCGTGTTAGAACGAGTTATATTATTAAATAATGTGTTTAGGTAGGTGTGGTTGACTCTTAACTTTTATAAAGAATATCTCTTTGGATTTGAGACTTTAGTCTTTGCAACTTGACAGATCTTCTTTATGCACCAAGAGCTTGTAACACTCCAAAGAGAAAGGAAAAATTGAAATCGCATCATATGACCCCTTTAAACCTATCCCATGACTTGGGATCACGTTTTCCTTTTAACATTGCTACATTTGGCTTTCATGAACATACCTGTTTTTACTTAAACAAATGGAAGGAGACACACTGTAACTCTAAACTCAATTGTGTATTTCAGATGCATCACATCCCACAACCTTGTCATCTGCAGAGACAAACTGACACTCACTCACACCAAAATGATGGAGGCCTTAAAGACATCGGAGGATTGTGAAGATATTTCACTGGAATTTGGTCTTCATCACATCTATTTTCTGTTTTTATTTATTTCTGTTTTACTTCTTTGTGTATTTATTCATATCCAAAGTTAATTGTCATTTATTAATATATTCAGGTAATGACTGTGGTTAAGAGTGCTGACATTTGAATTAATAATGTTCATATATGCAATAAAATATACATGGTGTTAAGGTTACATTTATATCTATAGTAGAAAAATTGCTTTAAACTGTTGAAATAAAGACAAAAGTAGGTCTGCATTTTATTCTTAGAGGATAACAAGAACAAAGGAAAGTTCTCTGCTAGCTTATACATATTTAAGTATCAGTGTCTTTGTTCCTTTAAGTCACATGACATATAAGAAAGTAAAAATGAAAGTGTCTCTCTGTCTTGCTTTCTGTTTTGTCATGCGATTTCAAGGAACTGCTGTGGTGTGATTTCAAGGTAGCCTATGTGTCTATATAAAGACCAGCAGAAACCCTTCATTTGCTACTTGTACCTCTGGAAGAGGGCTGAAGACACAGAGAGAGAGAAACATCAATACTCAGGTATGACTTTGTGCTTAATATTCTCTTTTTTTTCACTTTGATTTCAACTACTTTTTGTAGTTAATTTGATTTATAATTATTTGGGTATAATATATATATATATTTTTTTTTATTTTTTATTTTTAATGTTTAAATGGGTCACAGCACGCACTTGGTGCAGTACTGATAGGCTTCGGACAGACAGTTGGCATTCATAGGCACAGCATCCAGAGGGACTGATGGTAGTCAGTGGCGAGGGGTGACAGTCTAAAAAAGGGTGTAAAAAAGAGCTCGCATATCGATGCATGAACAATTTTCGTTTTTTTGTATGAAGGGGTGTTTATAATCAACATCCCCATCGGCAGATATTACCTCGGTTGGCTCTGCAAGTGTAACGGCCGAGCAGATGACTGGGTCTGACCGCGTGCAACTGCTGGATAGTCGAAAGACGAACGCGTCGCGAGTCTATGATCATTAAATCTGCACGCATCTGGTATACTAAAGCAATGTAATGTTTAGCCTATTGGGGGAAAATGGTTTTCAAATCACGGTGATTTCATGAACAGACCTTGCATTTATGTGGAGAAATAGCCAAATCAATGTACTATATTGAAGTTTGTGATTATTTCAATGTTTTTGTTTTTTCTTTTTATATCGTTGGTTGAAATTTTTGTTAAGCTGAAAAACTAACTGGAAAGCAAGATGGCATCTAAATGAAATGCCATAACCATGAAGGTGAGCCAATGGATATCACACAAACAACGTGCGGTTTGTCAAATCCTTTGAAAGCGCCGTCAGTTTTCTCTTTCACTTTCTAGTGAATTGACGTTCACCGGCATGACTTTTGTTATGAACGTCAATTCACTAGACGGCGCTTTCGGCATCTGACGCTGCATCAAGGGCGCATCGAGAGACGAATCCACTTATGCTGATACGGTATATAACTGTTTTAATTTTATTTATTTATTCTTACATAGTGAAACAAATAAGAAGAAACCTATTTCGTGTTAAACAGGTTGTTTTTGGAAAAAGTTCAAATGAAGCTGCTCTTCATTTTCATTGATGACTGCAGTGTTAATCATTTTAATTATGGGAATATAATTCATTGTAGATCTGTTTTAAAATATGTTTTTTTTTGTTGTTGTTTTTTACATTTTAAGTGAGTAAGCTAATAGCCTATAGTCTTTTATTATTATCAGGCGTCAGTTATGCGGTAATGCGCTATGGAATTATTGCGGAGCAAATTCATTGTAATATTAATTTAATAATAAAAGCAAATAGTAATAATAATATGCCTAATAATAATAATGTAATATGCCTACATTAATTGGAAATGCCAGCAACATGCTAATAACTTGTTAATCATGTTAACAACATGTTAGTAACTTGCTAATCATGCTAGAAACATGCTAGCAAAATGCTAGTAACTTGCAAATCATGCTAACAACATGCTATTAACTTGCTAGAAACATGCTAGCAACTTGGTACGCATGCTAGAAACATGCTAGCATCATCTTAATAACATGCTAATCATGCTAGAATCATGCTAGTAACATGCTAATCATGCTAGTAAATGTGTTAATCATGGTAACAAAATGCTAACACCATGCTAGTAACATGCTATTCATGCTAGAAACATGCTAGCAACTTGTTAAACATGCTAACAAAATGCTATTCTGTTAGTAATAGCATAGCTATTCTGTTAGTAACTTGCTAATCATGCTAACAAAATGCTAACATCATGCTAATCATGAAACTCTAGATGGTGCAGTCCGATAGGTCTAGCCCAATCTGACCTGGCGACATCATTGTCACATGGCAGCTGATTGGTTCTCTCCTGTATCGGTAGCCAATGAGCTTACTGCTCAATATTCAAATACCTGGCTTTTGTTTGCCGTAGAAGTTTGCAGCGCACTTCAGAAACTCACCTTCCCCAGCTCCACCTGTATAGATCTGCTATGGGGTGATTCATGTATGCTATATGGGGGTTATTCATATGTGTTATATGTGCAGCAGCAGTATTTCTTACATGCTTACAGCAGCATGTTGTGGATGTATTGGCAGTAGCAAGTCTCGGTACTTGCTCTGCCGCAGCAGCAGCGTAGCAGATCTATTCCGCCAAGACCAAATACATTAACATTATCATGTACATTACCATGCCAATCCCTCAGAGAGTTGTCATGACAGAACTAAGATTATTCAATAAAAATCGATGTAATTATTTTACCATCATTTCATCTGCTTCCTGCTTTTCATCTGTACATCTTTTACTAGTAGAAGAGTTAAAAAGTATTGCTTTGAATATCAGACTAAAATCTGGTGTGTCAGGTCTAGTGAAGACTAGTGAACCTGTTTTTTGGAGACAAATAGTATTCAGTTTATGGTACATTAATTTCTATGTCTGAATTCAGAATAACACATTACTCATAATATTTATTAGTCCTGTCATTAATATTAAATATAAATATTTAACAAATTATTAAGAGCTGCCACTGCTGAACGTGACACGGATCTGACACACATCGTATTTCCTCGCCAACTCTCTTTACCCTTTCTAACCCACTTCAGGTCTTAAAGTCTCTACTAATGAGCTGACGAGTTGAATCGGGTGTGTTAGATGAGGGAGACAGTGCTGCGGTGCTCCATGACAGTTTTGAAAACCACTGCATTTCAGAGACTTTAATGTTTTGGATTTAATGTTCTTAAATCTGACTCATATATAACAAATACTTGCATGCATGCACAGTTTTAAGGCAGCTTTAATAACCTTTTTGCTAACTTCATGACTTAATTGACAACATAACTATAATGTATAAATGATATACATCGCGCCATGCATTTGTGAATGCAACTGAAGAGCATGTGCTACGAGCACAGTATAACGGCTGACAGGACAGGTAAATTGGTTTTTACTGACATATGGCCTGACAACATCTCATCTGACTGCAGTTCACTGTTGTTCTACTGAAGCTCCTCATCACCAGTGCCTTTCCGACGCTTAATTGTTTGACTAGCGCCTGGCGCTAAAGTCCAACATCTAGCTACTGGGGTGCCTCAGGGCTCAGTTCTTGAACCACATCTCTTCTCTGTCTACATGGCATCACTAGGTTCTGTCATTCAGAAAATGGCTTTTCATATCACTGCTATGCTGATGACACTCAACTCTACCTCTATCATGGCCGGCAGCCATATCACCCTGTAGCCCAAGACTGGTTGCCCACTGAAGCTAAGCAGGGCTGAGCCTGGTCAGTACCTGGATGGGAGACCTCCTGGGAAAACTAGGTTGCTGCTGGAAGAGGTGTTAGTGAGGCCAGCAGCAACCTGTGGTCTGTGTGGGTCCTAACGCCCCAGTATAGTGATGGGGACACTATACTGTCAACAAGCACCGTCCTTCGGATGAGACGTTAAACCGAGGTCCTGACTCTCTGTGGTCATTAAAAATCCCAGGATGTCTTCCGAAAAGAGTAGAGGTGTGACCTCGGCATCCTGGCCAAATTTGCCCATTGGCCTCTGACCATCATGACCATCCTAACAATCCCCATATCTACTGATTGGCTTCATCACTCTGCAATGCTCTCTTGGCAGGTCTTCTAGCCAGTTCCACTAATACTACTTAACACAAAACCCAATGAGGTTTGTTTTGCGCATTAGGTTGGGCTTACTTATTTAGGTACATAAGTAAATAAATAGGGATTTTAAACACATCTTTGGAAAAATTATTTATGATGCACTTCAAATAATGCTATGTTGAAATGCTTGTGGAAAGTACAGATAAATAGTAGCCTATTACAAGTAATGCTTCATGTTTTGTATTTAAAAGTTAAATTAAAATGCATTTGAATTGTATTACAAAACAGCCTAGTATTCTTTTACAAGTACAAACAAGTAAAACCGAACAACATATTGATTTTAAGTATGCTTATTACTAAAGTATAGTTGGTTAAATTATATTTAAAATACATTATAATTTGGTACAATGTAAGAATACATTTGCATATTTTATAGCTAGAATGTATTTGTCACGGGTTATGCTATTGTGAGGAGCACGGAGCACGGAACGAGGAGACACAGATTCAAATGCAAACTTAAAGTCTTTAATAATGTCCAAGGAAACAGGAAAACAGACGTAGCAAGGGGTGAACATGAACAATTCCACACAAGGGAGAACAGAACGGGCTCGAACTCAAATAGGGCAGATAACGAGGGGCAGGCAGGGATGAGGATAACTAATCACAAGGAACAGGTTACTAATAATGGGAAAAGGAACTGGAAGGACCAAATAAGGACAAACAGGAACTAAACAGTAACATACACGTGACATTGGGCGCCCTGGAAGCTGTTGCAAGACAGGGACATGGGAAGGCCTCCAGGGCGGATCAGGGAGCTCCGGGAGCCATGGCAGAGCAGGCAGTTCAGGTTGCCATGGCGGAGCAGGTGACTCCGGAGGCCATGGCGGAGCAGGCAGTTCAGGTTGCCATGGCGGAGCAGGTGACTCCGGAGGCCATGGCGGAGCAGGCAGTTCAGGTTGCCATGGCAGAGCAGGTGACTCAGGAGGCCATGGCGGATCAGGGAACTCGGGAGGCCATGGCGGAGCATACAGTTCAGGAGGCCATGGCGGAACAGGCAGACTAGGAAGCCATGGCGGAACAGAGAGTTCGGGGAGCCATGGCGGAACAGGGAACTCAGGACGCCATGGCCGGATGGCCTCCGTGGCCTTGGCCTCGCCACTCGGCCCAGCCACTACGGATGGGCTCATACTACCCCACTCAAAAAAAATCCTTGGGGAGAATACCATCTTTCGAGGCCCTCCGTAGGCCTAACTCGGGAACAGTGGCCCTCCCTGGGATTGACTTGGGGACTGGAGCTCTCCTTGGGCTGGACATAGGAACTAGAGCCCTTACTGGGCTACACTTGGGGATTGGAGCCTTCTCTGGGCTGAACTCGGAGACTGGAGCCTTCTCTGGGCTAAACTCGGGGACAGGAGCCCTCCCTGGGCTAAACTCGGGGATACGAGCCCTCACTGGGCTAAACTCGGGGACAGGAGCCCTCACTGGGCTAAACTCTGGGACAGGAGCCCTCTGTGGGCTATACTCGGGAACTGGAGCCCACCGTGGGCTATACTCGGGAACTGGAGCCTTCTGTGGGCTAAACTCGGGAACAGGAGCCCTCTGTGGGCTAAAGTCGGGAACAGCAGCCCACTCTGGGCTGGATTCGGGGACTGGGAAGCACTTACGAGGAGCTGGCACTGGAGGGTGCTCTGGAGGAGCAGGCACAGCAAGGCGCTTTCGAGGAGCTGGCACTGGAGCGAACTCAGGGGCTGGCGCCGACACTGGAGCGGGCTCAGGGGCTTGAGCCGACACTGGAGCTGGAGCCGACACTGGAGCGAGCTCTGAGGCTGGAGCCGACACTGGAGCGAGCTCTGGGGCTGGAGCCAGGCGCTCTGGACTAGCACCAACCGCCTTCTCCTCCTTAGATTCCCCTCTAAGTTCGGGGTAAAAAGGCGTGGTTAACGGACTTGACACTGGAGCGACCGTTGGGCTTGAGAACGCCGTGGCCGGCAGGCTTGACTTCGGAACGTCCGGCGGGCTTGAGAATGCCAAGGCTGCCGGACTTGAGCAAGCCGCGGCCGGCGGGCTGGAGTGAGCCACGACTTCCATGCTGCAGGGGGGAAAAACCAGGAAAACAAAAGACTTTCCAAAAACGAAAAACAAACACGGGGAGAAGGGGCGCCGCTTACTGTCTTGGTCTGGAATTCTGTCATGCTACTGTGAGGAGCACGGAGCGAGGAACGAGGAGACGCAGATTCAAATGCAAACTTAAAGTCTTTAATAATGTCCAAGGAAACAGGAAAACATGTAGCAAGGGGTGTACGTAGCATGAACAATTCCAGACAAGGGAGAACAGAACAGGCTCGAACTCAAATAGGGCAGACAAGAGGGGCAGACAGGTGATGAGGATAACTAATAACAAGGAACAAGTGATTACTAATAATGGGAAAAGGAACTGGAAGGACCAAATAAGGACAAACAGGAACTAAACAGGAACATACACGTGACAGTATTGATGTGTGAGCGAATTAATATACTTAATAAAATATATTAAAATGTTAAAAATGTTTTTCAACACATCTTCCTTGAAAAGCAGGCTGAAGCACGTTCATTACATAAATATTTAAAATATATTGCAGTAGGTCTACATATGGTTTATAAATAAGATACATATACTTTAAACCCACTAAAAGCTGTATCATGTTACTACATTCTTACAAAACATGCAAGTACAAAACTTACAAGTAAACATATACTTTAAGTAAGAGTAAAATAAGTAGGATTTCTGTAAATACACTAAAATGCCACAAAAAGTATGCTTGTTTTAGTATATTTCTTAGAAGCTTAACAAAGCATATATTTATTACCAAAGTACTTCTAGTATACTTTTTAAAAATATATTAAAATGCAATTCAATACATTAATGTAGTTCAAGTAAGCATGTTGGGAGTACAATTGTACTAAAAATATACTATCTGAATTTCAAGTAAATTTTTAAATAAATTTAAGAGTACTTCTTTTTCACCTGGGTACCCTGTTCATCGAAACATCCGAACTGGTGAGCAATTCCAGCTGCAGTGTTGAACCAATTCACCATTGAGAGTCTCCGCATTATCCTGTCTTCTTGTGCATTTGTCTTACATGGAGAACTAGCCTTTTGGGGGGACTTGAATGAATTAGTGTCATTACAAACCTGCAATATTCTAGAAATCACAGATTTGGAATGACCAGTTTTTCTTGCAATGGCTGAAAAGGTAATTCTGCTGGCCTTCATCTGGACAACCTGCTGTAACAGGGTTTCAGTCACCTTAGAGCGGAGGCATGCTACCAGTTAAATAGGTTTTGTCATATAATTAAGGAAATTAGCACCAGGTTAACATCAATAACTTGGAGGTATCTGTAAGTATTATCTGATTTTGATCAGAGTTCTTTTTCAAATATTCCATTTAAGTTTTTTATACTGTGCTTCAGAATACACCTAATTTATGAAATATGCTTAAAAAACCGCCCTTCTTCTCCTGTGAGGAGTACACATCCATTTATTCCATCAATATCTGATTTACTAAATACTATCAATGTTTTGTGGTGTGAGACCCGACCTGTATAGTATTTACATTTCTCTCCAGTGAAATAATGACAAATCCAAATCCAGATGATGCTCTGGACATCCTCCCTGGTGAAGATGAGGAGAACAGCACAGAAGACATCAACCTGATTCAACCCAATCCATTAGATTTAGCAGACCCAACTGAATTGAAACGAAATGGGCTTGCACCGGGTCCAGTCCTTGATAACAAAGAGACATGTGATCCAATTAAAAAGGAAGTCAGTGAAGAAACATTTGATATGCAGAAAACTTCAGTTCTGGTCACATCACAAGATCAAACCCCTAAAACCGCAGAAACCAAGGACCACAGTCCTAAAACAAATACATCAGGAAAAGAAAATCAAGCAGATGATGAACACAAGGTAAATATATGTTGTCTACAGTATTACAAACCTAAATAAATTTAGATTAAATGTTCCTTATACACTCATTGAATTAATCAATTGAATGAATCTATAATGTCAAAATAAACCACAATCTATGGAATATTTTTCCAAAACCTTGTTGAATCTAAGCCACACAGAATTCAGTCTGTTCTGAGGGCTAAAAACGGTTTACCAAATAAAGTAGCCACTGAGTGTACATACTCTTGCATACTTGCAAGAACTTAGATCATGATTACAAGAAATGTACATTCTGTTTATCTTTATAGGATAAAGGAAAGCCGGTAGATGAGAACAACTTCAAACCTGTTGTCAATGCAGAAATGATCAAGGCAGCTGTATCATCTGACTCATCATGCAGTGACATGGGTATAACACAATATTCACTGCGCCAAAGTACTCATTTACGAATAATAAATGATCAGATTTGTTCTTATATTCTGATACATTCTGATGAATTTAAGAGCAGTTCTTTGGTGTTTATTCAAGATAAACACATTTCCCAGTCTGAAACATTGTGTTATTTGGAAATTCTCCGTCAGTCCAATCTGGACATGAAAACCTTCTACTAGGTTCTACTAGGTGATTTTAGCTGCCATACAGATATTTGTGGATATAAACAGGCCTTAATGATATATCAGTTAGAAATGTTAAATGTTTGAAAAATGACAGAAAAAAAAACACTGCTATAATATAGAATAAGAAATCTAAGTGGTTTAAAAATCATTCATGTAATTTATTATTATTTTTATATTTCTTAAGGTGAACCTTCATTCAATAAAGAAAGAAGAGAGCACTCCATGACAGAAATGAAAGAAACACACATGGTAAGTTATGTGCACATTTATTACGTGACTAGTATTTACTTAAATTGATTTAATGGTAAAAATGTTTAATAACATATCATGACAACATACAAAAACGTTTTGCATGTGTGGGTTGGGGGGAGGGGAGGTGCTGCCATGGTCAACAGCTGACAAGAGAAAGTTATAAAGAATTTAAAGTTAATAATTCAGCTAATCTGCTAAATACAGAGAAGCCAAGTAGTCCAATAAGCCCCTTGCTGGTAGATGCCATAACTATGTTGTCTTGATTCAAAATGCATCTTTCTCAATTTATAGACTTTAAAAATGTTCAGTACTCTAGAACTACTGATAATAATAGTAATTATCAAAAAAAAGTATTGTTTCTTATATTGGTAGACTATATGGTTGCTTCTTTTAATTCATAATGTTTTGGTGGTTTAGGGAAAAATTAATTATTAAAAAAATAATAAATAAAGCCTTTCCTAGGTTCCACAAATTACTTTTCCCCAGAAATCTCATGTGGCAGTCTATGTGTGGAAATATAAGAAACAAAATCATAATGTGTCTTCACATTTTTGTGCAGGTTCAGTCACACTTACAGACTACAAGACTTGCAAGATGCATGCGATGCTGTGGGTTTATTACAGATATAATGTCTAAAACAACCAATATAAGGATACAAATAATGCAATATATGCCTCTAAAATGCATCATCCCTTGTCAGCTTTTGTCAGATGGAAAGCGTTTTGTATAAGACCACTGTTCTAGAAGACAAAAATGTGCAAGTTATTATTGAATTGAGCCCGGAAGGCAACTGTTCCACTTATACTGTCTAAAACCAAAATGAAAATAAATGAAAAAATAATAATACAACCTATCAATCTTAAAATGAGCTACAAATCCTTTCTGCCTGAAAGGTTTGGTTTTCACAATATCATTAAATGGTTCACTTGTTGAAATTGAGTAGTAATAATAATAATAATAAATTAGACAGAGGCTGCACATAAATTAACATACTAGTCTTTTCTTTCACAGGGACCTGCAGAAGAGCTTAGAACAGAAACAAAGAAACCAGATCAAACAGAAAAAGAAATGATTACAGGCTCAAAAATACTCTTTGACAGACTTCATCTTAAAGGCAGGAATGATCATAAACTGAGAGCTGCAGATGTTCTTCAGATAAGTAAACATTCATTACAGTCCAATGACTCTTGTGCTGAAGAGGAGCTGGTTCAAACTTTCATACAAAAACTACTGATGATGGACTACAGAGCAAGATACATTACTGTTAGAGATCCCAATGAACAAGATCAGATACAAGAAAGACATGATGACTCATCTAAATGTGAGTGTGACATTTTCGAAGAAATGTTTTTGTCTAATGAAGGAACAAGTCAATCTGAGCAAATTCACTCGATGGATGTTCAGATGGCCGTGTTTCATTGTGCTGATGTTTTCCTGAAGCAGCTGATGGTGACTAAACTGTCCCAGTGTCAGTACGCTCTGCCTCTGCTTGTTCCTTATCCATTCACAAAACAGATTGAGTTTCCTCTCTGGACATTCAGACAAATCAGCAAGAGCTGGAAGATGAAAAACTCCAACAATGAAATCATCAGTCAAACCCAGCCAATCTACAAGACAGAAACTCCAATGGTGTTTTTCTTCAGGTTTGGCTCTGTGTCTTCATCCAAGTCTCAGCTGATGAACAGTCTGATCAATGAGAAACACAACACGTTCTTCCACAGGAACTGCCCAGGCAGCAGCAGAACCAGAGTCCTGATGGATGGATTGGTGGAGATCGCCTGGTACTGCCCATCTGGAACAAATGATGATAAATTCACTGAGTGTGTTGCGTTCTGTAATCTACATGGTGATGCAGGAGACCATGAGAAACAGCTGCAGATCCTCACTGAAATGGCCTCAGTCAATGTTGTTCTTCTACCACAACTTCAGAAGAATGACAGAAGTATGATAAAAGTTCAAGAATTCTACAAGGACTCAAAGCCACTCATTTGTCTTCTTACTGAGAATGCTTCAACTCTCATTAAGACACGGAAAGGAAAATACAAGATCGGTCTGAAAGACAGAAATCAGTCAGATGTGTCTGAAGAACTCAGAAGAGCTATAAATGATTGTCTCTCAGAATTATCTTCCACTTTCAGACTTGAAGATGTGTCCAAACACTCGGACATCAGAGTAGATGCGGAAGATGATGATGACTGCAGGAGAGCAAGAGAAGCAGCACAGCAGATGATACGTTTACTGGAGAAGAAAAATCTTACGGAAACCAAAGAATCATTTCTGCCTCATCAGGGGAAACTGTGGCATCAGTGGAGTCAGAAGAACAAAGAACTGCATCGCCCTCAAGGAGATGATCTAGAAATGGACATCAGTAGAAAACACACAGAAATTGAGAAACTCCGTCAACAGCAGCATGAATCAGACATCAGTGAGTTTATGAAGGTCTTTATTAAAGTAATGAACTCAGATGCTGCAAATAAGATGTTTTTCACCAAATGGCTCAGAATCGTCCTGGATGAATATACATCAGGTGATCTTTCTGCTCTACATCACAAGTATAATGAAAAGTGGTCAACAGTATTACAACTGAAGGAGAAACATGATAAATCTGAACAACTCAAAGCTGAACAAATCAAGCTTGAGAAAATATCTGAGGAACTTCAAAATGCAACCTTTGGTGTGGAGCACATCATGAGGGAGATCGGTCAGATCTATGAATCATGTTCATCTGTAAAGAAGAACAAGAAAGACCTGAAAGACTTCTCTTCTCTCGCGAGTCTCGCAGCAGAGATGATGATCTCTGGATTTCCACTGGAGCTGATGGATGGAGATGCTGCTCATGTTCCTGTGATCTGGATCTCTGCTGTTCTAGATCAACTCGTCCAGAAACTGGGGGACCAGAGAGTCTTTGTGCTGTCAGTTTTAGGGATTCAGAGCTCTGGAAAATCCACAATGCTGAATGCTATGTTTGGACTTGAGTTTGCCGTCAGTGCTGGCCGGTGCACCAGAGGAGCTTTCATGCAGCTGGTCAGAGTGTCAGACGAGATGAAAACACGGATGAACAGTGGGTCAGACGATATGAAAACAGAGCTGAAGTTTGACTATATTCTGGTTGTGGATACTGAGGGTCTTCGTGCTCTAGAACTGGCTGGAAGATCAACAAGACACCATGACAATGAATTGGCCACATTTGTTGTTGGTCTTGGAAATCTGACCTTGATCAATATCTTTGGAGAAAACCCGTCTGAGATGCAGGACATTCTTCAGATTGTTGTTCAGGCCTTCCTGAGGATGAAGAAGGTCAGACTGAATCCCAGCTGTGTGTTTGTGCATCAATCATGAGGGAGATCGGTCAGATCTATGAATCATGTTCATCTGTAAAGAAGAACAAGAAAGACCTGAAAGACTTCTCTTCTCTCGCGAGTCTCGCAGCAGAGATGATGATCTCTGGATTTCCACTGGAGCTGATGGATGGAGATGCTGCTCATGTTCCTGTGATCTGGATCTCTGCTGTTCTAGATCAACTCGTCCAGAAACTGGGGGACCAGAGAGTCTTTGTGCTGTCAGTTTTAGGGATTCAGAGCTCTGGAAAATCCACAATGCTGAATGCTATGTTTGGACTTGAGTTTGCCGTCAGTGCTGGCCGGTGCACCAGAGGAGCTTTCATGCAGCTGGTCAGAGTGTCAGACGAGATGAAAACACGGATGAACAGTGGGTCAGACGATATGAAAACAGAGCTGAAGTTTGACTATATTCTGGTTGTGGATACTGAGGGTCTTCGTGCTCTAGAACTGGCTGGAAGATCAACAAGACACCATGACAATGAATTGGCCACATTTGTTGTTGGTCTTGGAAATCTGACCTTGATCAATATCTTTGGAGAAAACCCGTCTGAGATGCAGGACATTCTTCAGATTGTTGTTCAGGCCTTCCTGAGGATGAAGAAGGTAAAACTGAATCCCAGCTGTGTGTTTGTGCATCAGAACGTTTCAGACCTCACAGCTGGAGAGAAAAACATGGAGGGAAGGAGACGACTGCAGGAGACACTGGATGAGATGACAAAACTTGCTGCTAAAGAGGAAGTCTGTGATGTTGAACGTTTCAGTGACGTTATTACATTTGATGTTCAGAAAGATGTGAAGTATTTTGCTCAGCTCTGGGAGGGCAGTCCGCCCATGGCTCCACCAAACCCAAGCTACTGTGAGAACATTCAAGACCTGAAGATAACTATAATAACTCATGCATCAAAATCACATGGAACGAGACTGAAAGACTTCAAAGTTCGTATTAATGATCTCTGGGAGGCTTTACTGAATGAGCGATTCGTCTTCAGCTTCAGAAATTCTCTGGAGATTTCAGCTTACAGGAAATTGGAGACACAATACAGCAAGTGGTCCTGGAGGCTTCGCCGTGCCATGCTGGAAACTGAGAACAAACTACACAACCAAATAGAAAATGAAGCAATTCACGAGGTTAAAGAAACTGATCTTCACAAAGAGTTGAAGAAGACAAGTGAAGAAGTGAAAAAATCAGTGTCAGAATTCTTTGAGAAAGACGCAGATGCAAATATACTGATTCAGTGGAAAACATCATTTGACATTAAAATCAAAGAGCTACAGGAAAGCATTGTAAGAGAAACAAAGAGGAAATTAAATGAGATTCTTAAGCAGCGAGACCTGAAGAAAGAGATTGATGCTCAGAGGATACATCATGAAAACACTCTCTTTGAAAAGAGCAAAGAACTCGCCTTAAAACGCAAAGACAAAGCAAATGATGAAGAAACACTAAAGAAAGAGTTTGGTTTGTTTTGGAACCAGTGGATGAAGTTAATCAGCAGAGACACCCCAACAATCAGAAACATTGACATAATGAGAGATATGAGAGAGATCCTCGGTGACATCTATGAAAGTATTAATGCAGACCACCAGAAGGACAGCAGGGATATTTTATCTGTGCAGAGTTATTCAGATTATGTACAGTTAAAGAAATCAACCAAAATTTTAACAAAATTTCAACAAATGCTGGGTTACGGTCTCTCTGAGGATGAAGCCCAAATAAGATCATTAGTCAATGATGTTGTTCAGCAGACAGACAAAATGATTCAGTCTTTCAACATTTCAGAGATGGGCTACAACATCAGTTACATTCAACAACTCATAGATTACATCAAAGCAAGAGTAATAGAACATGAGGAAGGACCAGTTAAATATGTGTTCAAGAATGAATTCTTCATGGACTTGGTTCTTTCCATCTGTAAGAGAGCAAATAAGATGATCACTGAGCAACACAGAATGTTCAAAGAGGCCAATGATCCTGAAATATATGTTAAGAAGAAGAAGGAAGAGTATTATATTATTTTCCAGAAATACTGTCATGGGGCAAAATCAGCTGCCATTTTTGGTGAGATCATCTGTCAGAAACTCAAAGAACCCACTGAACAGAGTGTATACAAGAAGACTGCCAGAGAGTTAGCAAATGATATGAGAACAGACTGTCCATCACTGAATGGAAACAGGTCAAACCTTGAGAAACACATCCTGAAGAAACTGGCAGAAGAGGAGGATTTTGACAAATACATGGACTACATTCATAATGCCAGAGATCACTTCAGTGGTTTCATAAGAGATGAAGTCAGTCACTTCATCACTGATAAGTTCAATGTCCGTGTTTTACGCAAGATGAACAAGAACATTAAACTCCTGCAGCAGAAGATCATGGAAGCAGCACATGAATCTACTGAACATGCTCGAGTGAACAGAGGAGATGCTGGTTTGTGGTTGAAGAGATTCACACAGCAGCTCTCAAATGAGCTGATCTTCTCTGAAAAGGACCTCAGTGGAGTCAGTCATGATGATGTTGATGATTTCAAACTCCTAGAAGATGTGATAAAGAGAGAACTTCCTTCTATAATGTCAGACATCAGCAGTATCTTCAACAAAAATACTTTTCCAGCAAAACTGGAGCCCAAGTTCAGGCCAGATCAGCTTCTGATTGATGACTTATGTCAGTGCTGTTGGGATCAGTGTCCATTCTGTGGAGCCATCTGCACCAACACCATAGAAAACCATGATGAAGATCACAGTGCTGTTTTCCATGGAGTGAGTGGAGTAAAAGGGATCAAGTTCAGGGGTACAACAAACTTGTCTGTTTGGATCTGCACTACATCAGTGGCAAGCAGTGATCGATATTTTTATCTCAGTGCCGATGATAAAACATTCCTATACAGTGAATACAGAAAAGCAAAAGGGGTTTTTGCTAAATGGAGCATCACCCCTGATCTCTCTGAACTGCCCTACTGGAAGTGGTTTGTGTGCAAATTCCAGAAAGATCTTGAAAAATACTACAATAAGACATTTGATGGTTGTGGCAAGATCCCACCTGAATGGGAAAAACATTCAAAACAGGATGCTATCGAGAATTTGAATAATAAATACAACTAATTTAACAAGTAAAGTAATTTTGTTTAGGTCTATAGACCTCTCATATGTGATATAGAGAACACAGATTGAAATGATTTTGTTCCTGACTTGACTTCTGAAATCGTTTAAACTTCAGCATTAGAGCAGTGCTTTAGTTTCCTTTGCCTTGCCCATTTCAAATGCAAAAGCATTGAAATATAACTATCATACTCATGTTGAACATGCCATGTCCTGACTATGTAAGAGGCATTTTTTTTTTCCTTTGTAGGATGTCAGAACTCAGTTGCAAAATTAATCTTCATATGAATGCACAAGCTATATCACAGTGCAATGTATCTCCATGCAATTTTTTACAGACGTTACCATGATAAACAAGTATTGTCCGATTAGTGTTTTACTCAATAATTGTAATCTGATTACAGGAATATGATAATGCATTTGTTACTGAGATCAAATGAATTGTGTTTTACTCCCAACCCTGCATGTGACACATAGTTAA
Organism: Sinocyclocheilus anshuiensis; assembly: GCF_001515605.1. NCBI lineage: Eukaryota > Metazoa > Chordata > Actinopteri > Cypriniformes > Cyprinidae > Sinocyclocheilus > Sinocyclocheilus anshuiensis. Next base: position 189,089 of record NW_015551107.1, read on the forward strand.
TGTAAATTCTGAATAAATCTCAGTTCAGTTCTGTGTTTCTGTTTAATATACAGTTTAATGGACTGAAACCTACAGTACATATTCAAAATCAATGTTACTACATATATTCAAGTGATCTTACTATGACTACGGATAGCAGCTGCAAGCATGTGAGGTTGTTGTGGCAAAAAAAAAGATACATCTTACATGGATAACTTAAGAGCCATGCTAAATAAAGTAAATGGTCCTCCTCCTGACATAAATGATATCTCATGACAACGATTCATTCTCAATGGAACACTTTCTATATCCACACTATAATTTATGGATGTTATTAAAGAAAAATTAGTTTATTTTCTATTCAGTTATCATCAGTAAATCAACCTGCAATAGAACAGCTTTGCTTTTCTTCAAATGATACCATAGACAGTAACTAAGGACAATGAAAATACAGTGCGTGCATAATTATTATGCAAGTTGATATTCTGATTGTATTTTTTTTTTTTCAAAGCACATTTTACCAATTCCAAATCACATCAATCTTAATAACTACTATTCATTATGTATTTAATCGTTTATAAGTGATATATAATTGTCCATGACGGCTGGAAGTGAAAAACTCCTTATATTCAGCTGTGCATAATTATTAAGCAGGTTTTCTTTTACAGATAAAATGAGCCAAAAAAGAGATTAATCTGACTGAAAAGACAAAAATTATTAAATGGTCATGAGAAGGATGCAATACTAGAATTTACAAAGTTAAGGCATGATCATTGGACAGTGAAATGCTCATTGGGTCAGTAGAGTCAGAAAAAGAAAAAAAAAACAGGTGGAGAAGAAAAGACACACGTTAACTACGAAATAATTAAGGATTACTGTGAAGGATTAGGTGCGAAACCATCAGGAACCATTTAGTCTCCAGCACCACCATTTTCCAGAACTGCAACCTTCCTGGAGTCTCCAGAAGTGCAAGATGTCAGGTTCTCAGAGACTTTGCCTGGGTAAAAAAATCCTTAAAAATTACCCTCACTTAATAAGAATAACACGCTGAAGTGTTGTGGAATATGAAGACTGATTTTTATAGGATTTATGGACAGATAAGTTATGAGTGACTCTTGAAGGACCAGCACCACATCCTCTTGTACCACTCTTTCAAGAATTTATCTTCAAGAATCTGCCAGTTTTGAGAGTTCATTTTTATTCCATCTCCTTTCCTGAAAAGTCTGTCTTACAGGGATGGACTAAAAATTATCTCCCAAAACCTACTGCAAGATTCTGGAAGATAAATTCTTCAAACAAACAGTGTTCTCTTAAACTAAAAAGAGAAAAAGACAGGATTGGTAGGAAAGTTAAAAATTACAGACATTTTAATAAATAAATGACTTACCTGTTAAAAGTATGTTGACTGTCTATGTAGTTGGATGGCTGAGCTCCAGAAAATCAGTAATGAGCCATCTTTTTTTACATTATAGGGTTTTATATTAAAACAACAACAGCAGCATGTAGTGTGGATAAGGTACTTTTTTATTGACATGTCAATACATTATTAGCCAAATACATTTATAAATGGCAATTGACACTGAACATTAATACAGAAAGAAGTAAAACAAAAAATAGATGTGATGAAGTTCCAGTGAAATATCTTCACAATCCTCTTTGATGCCTTTAAGTCAATAATTTTGGTGTGAGTGAGTGTCAGTTTCTCTGCATGATGATAAGGTTGTAGGATGTGATGCATCTGAAATATACAATTGAGATTAGAGTTAATTAATTAATAATAATCTAACAATATGTATTATAAATTCATTGTCCCTGTTACTTAGTGGAGAATAGGAAAGAGGTTGCCACAGCTTAACAGAGCTGCTCACACTTACATGTGACCCAAAAACTAAAAAAAGAAAAGAACATGTTTGTTTGGAAACCAGTTACAATTGTAAAGTTACATTTGTATTTAAATTTAAGAATGCTATTTTTTTTTTTTACATTTGAGCAAATTTTCAATTATGTTAATACTAACTGCCTTACATAATTCTATTACTATCAAAATTTGTATTTGGGTTTTAAGAATGCTATTTTTTTTTTTTACATTTGAGCAAATTTTCAATTATGTTAATACTAGCTGCCTTACATAATTCTATTACTATCAAAATTTGTATTTGGGTTTATGCATAAATGCACACAGTCACAGCTATTCCATGACTTGATGTGAAGCACTCGCATACTATTTTTGGCCTTCATAAACAATTGTTTTTACATAAACAACTGGAAAGAGACACACTGTAACTCTAAACTCAATTGTGTATTTCAGATGCATCACATCCTACAATCTCATCATCTACAGAGACAAACTGACACTCATTCATACCAAAATACACATAATGATACATTTAAAGCATCACTGAGGATTGTGAAAATACAATATTTTACTGGAACTTGGTCTTCATTTCACTATTTTCAGTTTCTGTTTTGTTTTTCTTCTTTAAGTATTTATTTATGTTCAATGTCCATTATCATTTATTAAAAGGTTACTCCACCCCAAAATGAAAATTTCGTCCTTAATCACTTACCCCAATGTCATTCCAAACCCGTAAAAGCTTCGGAAGACAATTTAAGATATTTTGGATGAAAACCGGGAGGCTTGTGACTGTCCCATAGACTGCCAAGTAAATTACACTGTCAAGGTCCAGAAAAGTATGAAAGACATTGTCAGAGTAGTCCATGGCGGCAAGCTTGCTTAGTAATAGCGATAGTAACAGCATGTTACTGAGCCTTTATTGCAACAAGCATGTTGCAAACCTAAATTCGATGAGCTTGCAACAGCGTGAACTTCTACCTTTGGTGAAGTGTAATAATAGGTGGGAGTAATCACATAAATGCATTTAATAAGGAATACACGTGTCTTGAGTGAACTGAATTAAATAATACACGGAATCTGATGCAATCACATTTTTTTAGAGTCCATATTTCTCTGCGCATTTAAGATGTCCTTATCTTTGGGCCGAACATAGCATTCGTAAGCGATGGAGGACCACCTCCCAATAGCTTTTAATGTGGGGATCGATGTGAAGGATGCTGCCGTCGTTGCTGCTCCGATACGGAAAGAGTGGGATGTATATGATACTGGGGAGAGACCGCAGAGCACACATATCGTGCAAAGTCTTGCTGCAAACCAGGATCTTGTCATGGCTTTCCCCTCGTCAGTGATGAATAGAGGTTCATGGAGTTCATTGAGAGGTTCATGAATTTTTGTACAACATTTTTATTTTCTCTGACACTTTTTTTCTTACTGTGTTGCATAAAATATTAAACGAATTTTGTGTCAAGATAATTCATATGAATTCAAGTCAAAGTCAATAAATTCAAGACTCTTGACAAGACGAATTAAATAACATACAATTTTGAGCAGACTACACTTTTTATTTGTTAGCCCATCTCTCTTTCTTTCAGTAGCGGATATTTAAACGTGAGATTCTGGAAACGAGATCTAAATTTAGCGGGAACGATCGGGTCGGGAACCAGTGTTGCCAGATTGCACTGAAGATCTCCAGCCCAACTACAGCATAAAACCCGCCCATTTAAAAAAATACCAGCCCAAAATGTGTAGTAACAACAACAACAAAAATTATATAATATATATATATATATATACAGGGCCTTAATTACATTTTGGAAAATGGGGGGGGCGGAATTCCCCCTTTAGGTGGCTCTTTTGGGGGGGAATTTTTAATTTGAGGGGGGAGTTTGGGTATTTTTTTAGACATTTTTAAACTACAATCATCCAACCTAAATGTTTTGTCACCCGTTTGTGTTTTTCAATTTATAATGTTGTTGAATCATATTTATATTGTGAGGAAGATACTTAAAAAGAACTTTGATTTCAAACTCTGAATTGAATTAATTTTAAAGGGATAGTTCACCCAAAAATGAAAATTAGCCCATGATTTACTCACCCTCAGGGCATCCTAGGCGTTCTGACATTCCTCTTTAGGATGAACACATTCAGAGTTATATTCAACATTATTATATTCACGTTCACAACAAGGCCGAGCGTATGACGTAGGTGTAACGAAAGGCGCAACATAAGATCTGGGGAGAGAGTGACGAATGCGGATGCAGAAAAAGCAAAACAAAACACCTGTCACAAACTTATTTAAACATCCCGGGTATTGACACGAACGCACCGTTTTAATCAAAACAGATACAATTTGTTCACATGGTTTCCTGTGCCGTAAACAAAACTTGGTTCTCACGAGATTACATGCTTCTCCCCGAAGCTTACTCTCGCGAGACCACAGTCTTCTCCCCGGATTTTACGTTGCGCCTTTCGTTACGCCTACGTCATACGCTCTGCCTTGTTGTGAACGTGCCTGCTTGAGCGACCGGAAGCTGGACATTACAGTTTATAAAGTTTTAAGAATCTACATTTTTGTTAAACTAACGCATCATTTAGCTTCAGAAGGCCTTTATTAACACACTGGAGCCGTGTTGAGTCGTTTTATGATGGATGGATACTTTTTTTTCGGATTCAGAAACAGGGGCACCATTCACTGCAATTATTACAGATTGGAACAGACAGGACAATGTCGAATATAACTCTGAATGTGTTCGTTCTAAAGAGGAATGTCAGACACGCCTAGGATGCCCTGAGGGTGAGTAAATCTTTGGCTAATTTCATTTTTGGGAGAACTATCCCTTTAACTAAAAAAAACAAGTAAACAGTCAGTAATAAAAGAAGAATAAATAAATGACAAGCAATGGCACAAACAAATACAATAACAAGATACAAATAAAATGAACTGTTCTTTAAGATTTCCAGGTAGGTATAACTGTAATATTCAGGTACAGAAATACCACAGAAACTGAATAATCTATTTAACTTTAAAATAACACTGGTTAGTCTTTAATGTATAAATAAACATTAGTGACAGACAGCAGCAGGTTTATTTAGGTTGCTGTCTCTTTAAGACCTCATGCACGGATCTATCTGTTACACACAAGTTCCCTTTCATGGGAACTTCGAACTGCGTCCTCTAGGGGTCGCTATGGGGAACGCCTCGTCGTGACCCGTGTCTGAAGCATACATTGAAAAAACACCAACTCGTTGGCCGGCGACAGCCATGACGTCACTACAGGTGCGACTATAGTATAAATAGGCGCCGGGAGCATACATCATTCTCTTCTTCGTCTTCATTGACTGTTTTGTTTGAAGCGTGCATTTCTGTGGTAAGAG
>NW_015551107.1:195506-202365 GCF_001515605.1 Sinocyclocheilus anshuiensis
GAACGAGACACTGCGTCCTCTAGGTTTCTTGCCATGCTGCGGACGCAAGCTTCAGCCGAAGAAGTGAATGATGTGTACTCCCGGCGCCTATTTATACTATAGTCGCACCGGTAGTGACATCATGGCTGTCGCCGGCCAACGAGTTGGTGTTTTTTCAATGTATGCTTCAGACACGGGTCACGACGAGGCGTTCCCCATAGCGACCCCTAGATGACGCAGTGTCTCGTTCCCTGAGGTTACATAAGTAACCTGAGACGTTTTGTTTCTCAACTGATTACATTCACTTAATAGCCTATAGCCGACAATGTTTAGTATAAATCGACTGTTTACGTGAATACTTATCAAGATGGTCATTTTGACATAATTTTTTATGTATTTGGCCGTTTACGCTCAATAAGGCACATCACAACTTAGTCGCGAGCTGACAGATGCGGCTAAAGCGGTCTCAGTTTAAAATTGTAAGACTCAAAAACACGTGCAAATGATACATTCCGTCATCTGTCCCAAGTGACTTTCACGCTGAAATATTTACGGTAATTTCCTGCTTCACAAGCGCGGAAACTGAAACACTCGCCAGTTGTATCAAAACGTTTTTTTTTAACCCGCCCAATCTGGCAACACTGTCTGGATCAAAATTATTCTAAGTGGACAATGGGTGAACAAAGCGTGAATATACTAAAAAAAATAGTCCTGCGCAGACCTATAGTACAAAAAATTAATGATCATAAATCATTTAAAGCCTCATTCAAGAAAAATAAATATAATAAAACAGTATTTTTAACCAAATTATCTGTCTTATGTAGACATTCATTCAGATCTGTTTAATTACACTATTCATTACACGGCTGAGTTTTATACTGTTATTTTGATCTGTATTAATATGTATGGAGTAGTGGTGTGTGTGTGTGTGTGTGTGTGTGTGTGTGTGTGTGTGTGTGTGTTTCTCCTCCATCACCCAAGGATAGCAAAACCTGAGATCACCTACACTGTGAGATATTATTTATAGTTTATGTAAATTGTGGCAGATAGTACTTACACCTCAATGTATTGCAGTGCTTTACAAAACAGTACGTAATAAGATATTCTTTATATGATTCTATTATTTATAAACAGATGCTGCCTTCTAGTGTCCTTCCTTGTGTCTATTCCTAAAGCCCCCCCCTACACCTGCTTCTAATCACACTGAAGCAGCTGATCAGTAAAGCTGTTCTTGAAGCTGCAGGAAGAGACTCACGCTTTTGAGTTTGGGAACAATATGAGCTGCATGTGGTTGATTCACCAGAACATCTGATCAGCGTGGGGACACCACATATAATTTTAATTATATATATGTTAAACATTTTATTTCCAGGTTTTTAATATTTTCTTATGTTTTTTTTCATATAAACACCTCTCTGAGCTAATATACAATGGAATAGAATGGTTGGTTGAATACAATGGAATGGTTGGTCGCCTCAAAAGCCCACTGTTCTTACTCTCCCACTTATCTGACTGGTTTCTTTAGTGATTTTGTCTGCTAACAGTCAAGTCTTTGCTAACAAGACGGGCTATTAGCACTTAGTGTAAACAGACAATCCGTTTAAAAGTTGTGCTAATGCAGAAACCGGTTTAACATGAACACAGAAGTCCACACATGAACAAGAAACAAAGCCACACAATGTTTTACTTTCTGTATCTCTGTATCTTGATTAACAGTTGTCTCATTCAATCAGTAGTAAGTATTCCATTCACAAACAATACCTAATTTTTACATTTTGTCTGACTTATTGTGTTTTCTGGCTGTTTTGGGTGATTTGTTTTTCACTTCACAAATATTTTACAGTGTGTCATATATAATCTTACCACAGTTTCTCCAGTTTACAGTGAGGATTTTGTAGTACATCAGCGAGCAGATTCACTGATTTTCCTATTTTATTCCCAATCAGATTCAGTTGTCTCAGGTGTGAGGTGTTTGATCTTAGAGCTGAAGCCAGAGCAGCACAACCTTCATCTGTGACGCCACAATCATACAACCTGTAGAGAACAATGACACACTCTTCACTCTCTCAGATCAGATCAGTTTAGCTGTGAATACGATGTTGTGCCGACTATATTGGATCCGATGTGGCACCACACAAGTGTAACTGTTTTTATTACATGATCACTATTGCTTTGTCTCTTCTTACAGATCATTTGATATGTATCGAGTTATTTATGTGTTTTTGACCTAAATCAGAGCAGCGTCCATCTGTGAAGGATGAAGACTGTCAAACACACAACTATTAGCCAATCACAGCAGTGGGAGTTTACTTCTGAGTCTACAATCCTCCACATCTATTCAAACAGAGCGTTCTGGTGAGGGGGTCAAAAACAGGACAGAAAATAGCTTATTACTTTTAATGTCAGGTGGCAACTGATTCCATAACCGTGGAGCAGCTACTGCAAAGGCTCTGTCACCTTTAAACTTAAGTCGTGACCGTGGGACACATAAAAGAGTTTTATTAGCAGATCTGAGGGACTTAGGAGCAGAATTAAATTAGATAAGATCAGAAATGTATGATGGGGCTTGTCCATTAAGTGCTTTAAAAACAATCAACAACATTTTGAATTGAATTCTAAAGGAGATCGGAAGCCAGTGGAGCGACGCTAAAATTGGAGTGATATGATCATGTTTTTTTGCACCAGTTAACAATCTGGCCGCTACATTCTGGGCCATCTGCAAACGAGCCAGTGAAGATTGAGGAAGACCTTGGTATAAGGAATTACAGTAGTCCGATCGTGATGTGATAAATCAACACTTTCCTTTCAAGATTTGGAAAAAGTTATTCATGCATTTAAGTCTAGAAATGATTCTCAATTGATAATAGCTGTTTTTAACAACTGGGCTAATTTTGTGTGTTCACTGCTGTGTGTGTGCACTTAGGATGGGTTAAATGCAGAGCACTAATTCCTAGTATGGGTAACCATACTTGGCCACATGTCATGTCACGTCACGTCACTAATGTGCTCTTTGGATCATTTTCAAGTCATCTGGATCATGATCAAGTCTTGTAACAACTTGTGGGCTCTAATCCAAGTCAGTTAAAATGATATTCACAACCCATTTCACTTGCATAATCTGACATATTTGGGTGAAGTGAGGTATTAGTAAGTAAGTCAATTTTATTAGAGCACATTTAAATTCAGCTTACAGTGACCAAAGTGTTGTACAAAGCAATCATAAAATACAGTAAAGTATAAAATAAATTACAAATTAAAATCCAAGATAACAATACTAATCCATAAATTAAAAATCAGGAAAGGCCATAGAATAAAGATGCGTTTTAAGTCTAGACTTAAAAACCGAAATAGACTGAGCACTCTTAATGTCAGGTGGCAACTGATTCCATAACCATGGAGCAGCTACTGCAAAGGCTCTGTCACCTTTAAACTTAAGTTGTGACCGTGGGACATATAAAAGAGCTTTATTAGCAGATCTGAGGGACTTAGGAGCAGAATTAAATGAGATAAGATCAGAAATGTATGATGGGGCTTGTCCATTAAGTGCTTTAAAAACAATCAACAAAATTTTGAATTGAATTCTAAAGGAGACTGGAAGCCAGTGGAGCGACACTAAAATTGGAGTGATATGATCACGTATTTTTGCACCAGTTAACAATCTGGCCGCTGCATTCTGGACCATCTGTAAACGAGCCAGTGAAGATTGGGGAAGGCCTAGGTATAAGGAATTACAGTAGTCCAATCGTGATGTGATAAATGCATGAATAACATTTTCCAAGTCTTGAAAGGAAAGTGTTGATTTAAGTCTAGAAATCTGTTTTTAACAACTGAGCTAATTTGCTTTTCAAGGCAAAGCTCAGAGTCAAAAAACAACACCTAAAATGTTTTGCATTGTGACTTAACATATGGAGTGAGACTTTCTAAGTTAGTAACTATAGAGTTTCTGGTTTTAGAGGGACCAGAAATAATCACCTCAGTTTTTTCATTATTTAGCTGGAGGAAATTATTCGCCATCCAGATTTTAATGTCCTTCAGACAGTCCATAAGAGGCTGCAGAGAATGTTTAGATTTTAATGGAACGTATAACTGAGAATCATCAGCGTAGAAATGAAAAGCGATTTTATATTTCCTAATTATATTACCAAGTGGAAGCATGTACAGATTAAAAAGTAATGGCCCCAGAATGGACCCTTGAGGAACCCACAAGGGAGAGAAACTGATGAGGAGGAAAACTGGCCGATAGCCACTGAAAGTGTCCTGGATTTAAGATATGACTTAAACCACGATAATGCCATATCCTTAATACCTACCCAATGTTCAAGGCGTGACAAAAGGATGTCGTGATCAACTGTGTCAAAAGCGGCACTTAAATCCAATAAAATCAAAACTGCATTTTCACCACAGTCAACCGCAAGTAGCAAATAATTAATCGCTTTTAGCAAAGCCGTTTCAGTGCTATGATAGGTTGTAAAACCTGATTGAAATGGTTAAAATACCAGAGTCGAATTTAAAAACGGAAGTAACTGTGATTGGACAACTTTTTCCATTTCCAAATGAAACATCAGATACAGTGAGACTGCATGCAGGGTCAAATATAAAACTACGAGTAGTGAATTCCCCTACCCTAAAAAAGCCGTAAAATGCAGAAAGAAAAACAGCCTCCAAGTGTGTGTCCACAAAATTATTAAAACACCTGAGGAAGACATTTATCTTTGCCTTTTGAAGATTAATTTTTGATGCCGTCTAGAAGGCGGCACACAGAGGGATTTCCCAATAGACTGCAGACTGAGGGGTCTAGACATCTTAGATGAAACTGAATTCCTGAAACTTGGCTTTTAATAGATGATGATTGCAGTTTTTGAGAAATGCGACAATGGGCTATGAATGCACACACCATTTTAATGTTGACGGGCAAAACAGGGACTGAAAAAAATGCACAAAATGACAGGAATTGTAGCCAGGCAGAATCTTACATTTTTAAAGTGGATTTGTCTAGACCAGCTCGCATGAATCTGGAGGCTGAATTCAAAGTTTTTCAGGGTGGCATTTAGTCGAGAACAGTCTGGTTGAAGGGTGGGCACTGCAGATGTAGGGGTGAAGCGTCCGGGCATAGATTTTTGAATTCTTGAAATTTAGAGACAAACGATCAGCAATTTTATTGTCGAGACCTGGTATGTGGACAGCACGGAGTGTGAAATTGTGAGTGATGCTAGTCCACATGAAACGTCTGAGCGCCCTTTATTGATGATGTGCACAGTGGCCTCGTTATCATAGTAGACCATGATGTTTTTCTTTGACCATTGATTACCCCATAGTAAGCAGGCTACTATTACTGGATATAATTCTAGCAAAGCTGTAGATGAAATATTATGAGGTAAATTGAGCAATTTGGAGGGCCAAATATTTGCGAACCATTCGTTATTGAAAAAACCATCGTATCCGACAGAAGGTGTTGCGTCAGTTTAGAATTTGAGATGAACAGAAGTTTTAATGTATTCATTACAGAAAAAGGAAATTCTGTTCCACTTATCGCAAAAACTGGACCAGAAGCGTAGTTCGGAGCGGCAACCGATATCTAATTGAATGAGATCATGTAGTTTATCGTTGTTTTTGCGAGATTGAGAAGCCTTGATATAAATGAGCGACCTTGAGGAATAATTTGCATGGTGAATTTAAGATGGCCTAAAAGAGAGAGCAATTCCCTTTCTGAAACCCAAATACGTCCTGTGAAATCTTTAATTACTGCTCGAATTCTTTCAAGTTTCTCGGTAGGCAAGGAAGCTTGCATAACATCGGAATTGAGAGTAATACCGAGAAATTAATAACATTAGACGGCCCAATTGTTTTCTCTTTGGAGAGAGGAATACCTCATTTGGAAAAGGTTTCTTTTAATGTATTGATACAATTATTGGAATTAGGGTAGTAGATGACTAGAAAATAATCTAGAAGATGAAGCACGAAAGGCAATTTGTTATTATTTAGAAGTATCCAACATAGAGCCTCTGATAATGTGTCGAAAATACGAGGGCTGCTACGACAAAAAAAAATAAGTTTGTCTGATAATTTTTTTTTTTTTCGCCAGCGAACGCCAAACAAGTGCCATTGAGATGGATGAAGGGGCATAGCTTTGAATGCATCGACTATATCTGCTTTTCCTACCAAGTGCCTTTACCGGCTATTTTAATTAACTTAATGTCGCGAGTCCGGTCCGTGGCCTTCCGGCCGATTGCCACCAGAGGTCGCTCTCCCATTACATTGACTCTCACCCACGTCTCTGTTTAATAAAAGCCTGCAAATGGATCCGCACGTCGCTCGTCTCGTCGCCTCTGTTACAGAATACTCGGCCACACAAGGACCCAGCAGCTTTTCTGAGGAACATTGGGCAGGTATGGACACGTCAAGAATTTTGTTAGCCCTTAGACAAGGCCCGCGATCGCTGGAGAACTATGTTCGCGAATTTTTAGCCATAGCACACTATTCTGATCTGCCGGACTGTCTTTTGATAGAGTTCTTTTGTGATGGCCTTAATCAACCTCTACGATTTGAGCTTAGGGTCCGCGTTCGTCACCGAGTTGTCTTTTGGACTTTGCTTTGTTGACTGTTGGCTCTCTATTCACTGTGGGTGTCGCGGAGATGGAACGTGATATCACGATCGGGCCGGTAATGGCTGCCGCGAGATCTAGTCAGCCACAAACTCAGGGACATTCAAGTTTACTGATCGTTACTCTGGTGATTCAACCCGCTCGTGAAATGGCGGCCGCACCGGAGCACGCTCACATAAAGGTGGCGACAGCGGAACCCGTTCACAAAATGGCGGCCACAACAATGCTCCGTCATGTCACAGCTGCCATCCATGAGTCAAGTCAAGTCACAGCTGATC
>NW_015551107.1:203206-205181 GCF_001515605.1 Sinocyclocheilus anshuiensis
GGCATCCGCTGCAGAACCTCCAGAGGTGTCAGTAGTATCCACCTGTGAACTTCCTGTTTGTCCTGTCACGGCTATTGAGGCCGTCTGTGAATCCTCGTCCTGCCCTGTCAAGGCTATGGAGACCATCTGTGAACTCTCTGCCTGTCCTGTCACGGCTACGGAGGCCGTCTGTGAATCCTCGTGTTGCCCTGTCACTGCTATGGAGGCCGTCTGTGAACTCTCTGCCTGTCCTGTCACGGCTATGGAGGCCCTCTGTGAATCCTCGTCCTGCCCTGTCACGGCTAGGGAGGCTGTCTGTGAACTCTCTGCCTGTCCTGTCACGGCTATGGAGGCCATCTGTGAATCCTCGTCCTGCCTTGTCACGGCTATGGAGGCCGTCTATGAACTCTTTGCCTGTCCTGTAACGGCTATGGAGCTCCGTCTGTGAGCTCTTTGCCTGTCCCGTCACGGCTACGGAAGCCGCATTTAAACTTTTGTCCTACTCTGAACTGGCTGAGGAGGCCATTTCTGAACCCTCGCCCTGTTCTGAACTAGCCATGGTGGCGGATTGTGAATTGTCTCTCCGTCTCAACTCAACTAATGTCTCTGATTTCGAACTGTCTGTCTTGCCTGCCTCTTTCAAGGAATCTAAACCTGAGCTGTCTGTCTGTCTAAATACTTCTGTTGGTCCTGATTTAGTCATTGAGTCTGTTGTTGAACCATCCATCTGTCGAGTTTCAGTCACTGAAATGTCTACCAGTCCAGCTTCAGTTAATACAACTAATTTTGAGCTGTCAGTCTATCCCATATCAGCCCATGAATCTGTTTGTGAACTACCTGCCAGTCCAGTTTCCCTCAATGAGTCTGATTTTGAACGGTCTGTCTTGCCAGTTTCTGTCACTGAACTGTCTACTTCAGCTTCATGCCCTTGATCGTGAACTATCTGCCAGTCCTATTACAGCCAATGCATTTAACTATGAACTGTCTGTCCGTCCAGTCACTGTCAATGGACCCGATTCTGAATTATCTGTCTGTCCAGTCTCTACTAATGAGCCTGAGTGTGAATTGTCAGCCTGTTCAGTTTCAGTCAATGAGCCTGATTATGAACTGTCTGCCCGTTCAGTTGTCACCTGGGGAACTATTAATTAACTTTTTGTGTTCCCTGCCTTGGCCCTTGAGGCCATAAATGCTCTGTCTGTCTCATGTGTCTCAGTTTTCCCTTGATCCCAGTCTCTGCCATGGGTATCTACTCCAGCCTGGTGGTCTTCTGTCCCGCTCTGGAGGTCTTCTGCTCTGTCTGTTCTGCTCTGGTGGTCTTCTGCTCCGCCGTGGGGATCTTCGGTCCCGTCTGCTCTGCTGTGGTGGTCCTCAGCTCCCCTGGTGGTCTTCTGTCCCACTCTGGTGGTCTTCTGCTCCGCCGTGGTGGTATTCTGCTCTGCCTGTTCCATCTGCTCCGCCGTGGGGGTCTTCTGCTCTGCTGTGGTTGTCTTCTGCTCCACCTGTTCTGTCTGCTCTGCCCTGGTGGGCTCCTGTTCCATCTGCTCCGCCATGGTGGTCTTCTGCTCCGTCTGCGCCACCCTGGTGGACTCCTGTTCCGTCTGCTCCGCCATGGAGGTCTTCTGCTCCGCCCTGGTGGGCTCCTGTTCTGTTTGCTCCACCCTGGTGGGCTTCTGCTGCGCCGTGGGGATCTCCGGACCTGTCTGATCTGCTGTGGTGGTCCTCAGCTCCACCTGTTCTGCCGATTCCGCTCTGGCTCCCTGTTCCACCCTGGTTCCCTGCTCCACCTTGGGGCTCTGCTCTGCCGGCTTTGCCTCAGTCCCCAGTCTCTCCATTCCCACATGGACCTGGCCCACCGTCCCGCCCCCTGTTCCGCCTTTGCTCCACCACCCTCCTGGATTGTATTGAGTTGGGAGCGTCTGGAAGCTGCTCCTTGGGGGGGGGGGGCTATGTCACGAATCCGGTCCATGAACTTCCATCCACTTGCCACTAGAGGTCC
>NW_015551107.1:205191-219850 GCF_001515605.1 Sinocyclocheilus anshuiensis
GCGGGGGGGGGGGGGGGGGGTATTGTTCGAGTATTGTTTTACGTATATCACTCTTCTAGCGATAGCTACACTATGGAGCCATTCCAAGTTTCTGTTTCTAGTTCTAGTCTAAGTCTAGTCATTTCCTGTTGCCTTGTTGTCGGTTTCCTGATCTTCTGCCTGTGTATCTTGGATTAACACTTTGCCTGCTGTTTCGGACTGTGTTTGCACCTTGCCTGGACTATTGCTTGTGTTATTGGATAACCCCTCATGTCAAGCCCTCTGGATATTGTTCGCCAATTGTAGACCCACGCTTGCCCAAGGAATACTCTGTCTTGCCTGAAATATACCTGTTTGCCACTGTTTGACCCATGCCTGTTATGACCACGTCTCTGTTTAATAAAAGCCTGCAAATGGATCCACAAGTCTCTCGTCTCGTCACCTCCGTTGCACTTAATAGCGTTATCTATTCAGGCGTAGAACAAGAAAAAGAACTCTAGAGGATTCAAACTATTATAGCTTGCTATTGATTCGTTATCGTGAGGGGATGACAAATCGATTATTAGTCGCTTTTTCCCTGAATATTTTCTGGTTGCGACTCCTAATGGATTAATTCCGAATATAGAAAAAGGGGAGCTGTCAAATGGACCGATCATATATTCTTTTTCCACTTCTTTTGCCAGCAAGCTATCGACTACTTTCGGTTCCTGAAGAGCAGACTGAAGGTTATTACAAATATGGGACATTTTAGGAAGAAGAGTTAAACCAACCAAAAACCTGTGCATGAGACCAGTTAATAAATAATCACAAAACAACGATCAGGATGTTTTCTCAGTGCTTTGCGAAGCTCTGGTACATTGACAGGCGTTGATATTTTTATTTTTTATTTTTCAAAGCTCAAGCTCTGAGAGGGCAGATGGATTTCAGATGACTGTCTCCGCAATAGCTGCAAGCATGAATGAATTTACAATGAGTGTATTTACATACATTTTCATTGAAGTTATAGCACAGTGGGGTGTATGTCACCTTGCCCTTATTTTTGTTGTGTCCATCTGGTGGGGAAGACAACGACTGGGCAGCTCTTGAGCATAGTGAAGTAGTATGGGTAAAAGACCCGCATAAGGAGCAAGACAGAGCTCGATGACCCGTAAAATGCCTGCTAATCAAGGCTAGATCAATGACAGACCAGTCAATCCTTTGATTAAATCTTTGGATGTACACTTATGATACTCATAAGAGTAAAAAATAAAAAAGTGTGCCTCCGTATGTCATAGACAGATCTGAAATAATACCCAAATTGGTGTCAAACTCTTGCCTGCGCTCAGGAAATGACTCGCAGATTACGTCTCTATAGACACTGCTATCCGATTGTCATGAACATCAGAGCAAAGCAGGATTTTTACTAAATTAATGTCGTTACCTGCAAGGATTTGAGCTCGTAGCTGAGGACATATTGCAGCGGCAGGAGGGAAGAATGATTCCAGAAGGAGCTGGATTAGCAGTTGCCAGAGACCTGTGCGGCGTGAGTCAATTTGTCGGGAAAGCTGTGGCTACATCGGTAGAAGGGCCTGGCATATTGATCGACGCAGAGCTTGAAGAAGGCTGATGAAGTTCCAAAGCTCGAATCCGAGCATCCATGTTTGCGATAGAAAGCTGAATGTTTTGAAGTGCCGACAATACTGGATCCTCTTCTGCGGATTGAGATGGGTTTTGCGCAGTTGTCTTTTTAGTTGGAGGTGCGCTGTTTGGGCGTGGCGATCAAGCAGCTCTGAATGGCTGTAGGTGTATTTAAAAGACGGTCTAATCGAAAGTGTAGCCCTACTGGATGGCGTGGATCACCTGATTATCAGCTGACGCGAGCTTGACTGACGTGTCTGCCAGAACTGACACTACACACTTGATTTTTGCTACAATTTGCTGCAATGATATAAAAAATAAAAGTACCTAATTGACACATCATGTTTTTGTTGTTGTTGTTGTTATGTAAAACCCTAATAGACAATACAAGATAAGACCAGACAGATAGAGGGGTAAAAAACAATATTAATAAATAATATATACAAATAATATTAATAATACTAATATTAATTATATTATTAATATTTAAAAATATTTTTTACATTTGTTCAAAGTTTAAAAGTTGTTTGAAAGTAAAAAAAAAAAAAAAGCATTTGATAAGGCATTTTAATTTAACAAATGGTATATACATTTAGGTATAGTTGATTTTTTTTTTCAGTATAACATTAAAATGTAACAGTGGTGCATGTGAAAATTGATATTCTGATAAAAAGACAAACTAATAAAATGAATGGTTTATTTGAAAGGTTCTCAAATAACTGAGTTCAGCTTCATTTGGTACATAAACATCACCATTTCCTGTCAATGACCCATGTTTGTATTTTGTGCATAATTGCTATTAGCATTATCATAATATCAATATATAACATTATCAGAGGTTTAAAGAGATTTGCAATAAGTTTCAAAGAACGTAGAATTAAATATTTATTTGCTGGTTTTGACAAGGCTTTATAAGAGAACTGTTAAGTATCACATTTGATCTGAACACTTTATAAATTACACATCTGAGACCTTTTTCAAATTATTCCATTGACCTGAATTGTAAATGTTGTGACTAAAGGCTCTCTAGACGGTGGTGTAGCGAGAGACCCCCGGACAGGAGCGGAACGGAGACGGGACGCTGGGAAAGATGCTCAGGAACACAGGTGAATGAGGAGGTGCGGTGCTTGTGGGTATCTGCCTCCTCTGACGGCGTGGCACATAACGGAAGTTCCGCGGAGGTTTGACGGCACGAACAGAGCCGCCTGCTTCCTCGGATGAGTCGGACTCGGCAGATTCAGTGGATTCGCTGGAAGAGGTGGGAATGGTGGAGTCTAATGCTGGGAGTGATCCGGGTGCTGCAGGGATGGCCTGATACACGGGGTCAGCTAGCTGAGGTGTTACTGCTCCAACATCTGGGAATGATGGCTTATGGCCATGAGGAATATGAGCATTGTGGGTTGTAGTTTTGGAAAACTTGTCCTCTTGCTGTGTTGGAGTGACAGCATGCACCTGTGAATCAGTGACAACGTGCTGAGTGACCTCCTCGGGGACATTCTAAAACGATTAATGTGGCTAACGTGAAAAATGCTTAACGTGGCTTAATGCATTAAAGCAGTGCTTTTAAATTACCAAACTCAACAAACACATTATTAATAAAGCATACTATGTACAGACAAGCAGATGAGTCCAGAATAAGAATGCTACGCATTTAATTAAGCATTAAGCATTTTCCTCCCATAAGAAAAACTTAACGTGGCTTAATGCATTAAAACAGTGTTTTTAAACAACCAAACTCAATAAACACATTATTAATAAAGCATACTATGTACAGACAAGCAAACGAGTCCAGAATAAGAATGCAATGCGTTTAATTACGCGTTAAGCATTTTACGGTTTCATTTTATGGTTTTCCAAAAATGCTTAACAGGTAATTAAAAGCATTGCGTTCTTATTCTGGACTTATCTGTTTGTCTGTACATTGTATGCCTTATTAATAATGTGTTTACTGAGGTTGGTCATTTAAAAACACTGTCTTAACGCATTAAGCCACGTTAAGTGTTTCCCTTGTGACGTGGGAGCAAAAAGCTTAACACCATTAAACGCATTGCCTTCACATTCTGGGCTCATCTGCTTGTCTGTTTACTGAGTTTGGTCCTTTAAAAATACAGTTTTAATGCATTAATCCACGTTAAGCGTTTTTCACGTTAAGTGTTTTAGAATGTCCCCATCCTCGCAAAAACATTTAGTGCATACAGCGCAAGCAGTGTAGTCTGATTACGAAACAAATAACTCTTATTAGTCAAGACACTCGCTAAAGCCCAAAACACACTGCATGATTTTAGCAATCCTATAAGATCACTGCATGTCACACTGTCACATCATGGATCGAATAAACTTGGCTACGACGTGTGTGACTATTGACTCGTACGCTAGGATGCACATTACTATAGAAGAATAAAACGTCATCAGTATGTGCTAGTGCTGAACAAAAAGAGCATGATAAATCACACTGGCAGCTGTATTTTTTATGTGTGCTGAAAAAAAGTTGAAAAGGAGGGGATAAGTGCTTGAGGTAAGAAGTTTTATGTTTTAGCACCATGTCGCGATGATTTCATGTTGCATTTTTATTGGTTGGTCAGTAAACGTGGATCGTACCAGCAAACACATGGTCATGCTGTATTGTAGGCTATCTTTGTGACAACGGCCGTCTTTGAACCTCTTTCACTGTACGACACAGGACCATCGATTAGGAGCCATGATCACAGAAATCGCCACGATCGTTTAACAATGCCAATCTTTTCGGGACAGCTGAAAATTGTGCAGTGTGTTTAGGGCTTAAGGAACATTTCTTAGTACTTTGGTCACTTAAAAAAATAAATAAATAAAAAAACTCTTCACACATTTTGCCTTTACCAACTTTAAGCAGTAAATTTCACATCCAAAATGCACTAAAACTACCACACTTTATACATGTAACACTAGCTAAACTTGTCATCCAACAAACACAGACTAAAGCCCGATTGGGACGGTAATTGATTCTCATATGGATGTCTGTAAAAATACATTTACATATCACCACAGTGATAAAACTCGTGGATTCGGATGGCGATTTATTCACAGTGGAGGAGCGAGTTCTGTGATCCTAAGAACCAGGGAACGAGCTGATTATTTACATCTCCTTTTTAAAAATAGGAAAATAGATGCGCTATAGTTGTATATAATTATACACGATATATATATATCCGTTTATAATACACATTTTAAAATTGTATTGCATACCTGCTGCTGCCATCATAAAAGACCCATTTCGAATGTTTACGTGCTTTTCTTCTCTTCTGCTCCCAGTCGCTGTAGTGGAGCCGTTATGAATTATTGTTCTTTTTAATACTTTCCACTTGGACGGCAATTAAATCACAGACTACCCCCTGTAAATGGTGAAAATTTACCGTCCGAATAGGTCTATAGATGAAATCACCGCAAGATACAAGAAGACATTAAATCTCTCAAGATCTCAGCAGAGGATGATTAAACAACCCCACAAACAGCATCACCAGCTTCACACATTACTAACCAGACTCGGCCTCATTCATTAAACACTCATTTTTGTGTAAATCGTTCGTAAAGCTGTTCTGACGTAAATTTTCGGATTCATGAAAGTGTTTGTATTTTCAAAATGTTAGTTGGTACGAAAGAAATGTACACATGCTCACTACCACGTGTAAATGGTGCGTAAAACGGTCTGTGTTCTTTATGGCAAACTGACGACACTGAATTTCGATGCACTGCCATCATAATATTTTACAAGTTCGTTTTCTCCGTTTTTTGTTTTTGTAGCTGTGAGTTCATAAACTGTCTAGCTTTGGGTAAAACGCAGCACTTGTCACTGTAACTTTTTACCCAGCCATCCAATCAATGGAGGAGGGGCGGGACAAATACTACACCGACCAATCATCCTACTTGTACAACAACTGAACAACAATAGAGAAGTTGATATTGCTGGTTATTGCATTGTTATATTCAGTAATATTCTTCAAAATGAGATACTAGTAATACGTTACTGCCGAGGATATTCCTTATCATAGCAACCAAAGCGTCTGGAAAAACGCTGTGCTACCAAAGCGTTCTCAAGCATTTTAAGAAGAGCGCCTGACATTTTTCAGCTGGCTAAAAACACTTTAAAGGACACGTTAATTGACTATTTATTGTTAGGCATATGGCTTTTTAGTCTTTTTTTGCATTTATGCAATATTCTGGAGCCAGACCTGAGAAAGTAGACCAGAATATTACACTGCTTTCCTGGACACACAATTTGCGTAGCTGTAATTCATAGGATTTTCTCAGGATTAGGCCTATGCTAATTGTGAATGAGCGTGCATGCGCGCCCTATTTACGAATGATTGGAATTCATTAATATAGACACATTTAACTATCAAATCTGACCTTTACGAAGTATTTGTGATTCCGGAGGAGAGTTTTCGGGTTCATTAACATGCACATGTTTAACTATCAAATCTGATGTTTACAAAGCGTTTGTGAATCCAGAGGAGAGTTTTCGGGAAGGTCCGTTTTACGCGCAAATTACTCAGAATTTACTCCTATATTTACGAATGTTTCATGAATGAGGCCCAATGACATTAGATGTTGATGTTTTCCCTTTGTTTGAGTTACCATTATCGAGGTCAGTGTTTGTTTTAGTTGGGCTCTTTACCCTTGACTTTAAAACTTTTGATTTTATTTGGTTGTTACAACAGTGTGCTAAGAGAAAATACAATCAGGTGTTGATTATGTTTCAATAAAGACATAATCAGCATATAATGGCTTGAATAACTGATTTCATTCAGTGTATAATCTTCATTCGGAGTGTTGGTGTAGTGGTATATGCTGAAGTAATCACACATATGTATTGTTTATTATTAGCATTATTAGTTAGCATTTATTAAATAGGACGGTGTTTACTTTAAATTATTAGTTTTTTTTTTTTTTGCATAAAGTACTGTGTAATTATGCCAATTTGAACATCACCTAGAGCTGTATACGCTGGCGGGTGACGCTAGGGGCGATAGTGAGCCGCAGGGCAGGGAGCTTCATTTATATATGAAGAAGTCACACTGCCAGTCACTGAAACAAGATTCAATGATAACTAATTTCTTGCACTGTTTATGTGTTTTACAGAGTATTTCAGTAATAAAACAATATATGTGCCACCAGAAGCTCCGCCTCTTCTGTGTGTGTGTAACATTACTTTTTTAACACTGAGTATGGGTTATATAAACATTGAGTAGTGTTAATTAAACACTGAGGATTTTGCTGTGCAGGTAAAGTTAGAGATTATTTTCTTTGGTAAAATGTCTTTACAAAACAAGAATGACGGCTTTGTACAATCCAGCACAAACTTATTCCTCCTGCAAGTATCCCCTGTTGTAAAGATGGTAATGAAACTGAAAGACTTACACCTGTGTTCGGCTACATCTGACAGTTTGATAGCATTTCATTTTTTAGATTTGGTATTACTGTAAAAATGTAGCAAATTGCTGTCTTAATCAGCTTTGTATTATGTTGGGCTTATGCTTAAGCTTAAGTGGGACAGCACTGTATTTGGCCTGTAGGTATATAGAACTGTTTGTGTCTAAGTGAGATTTCATGTAATTTGAAAGATGTAGCCACTGAATGAATGTATGCCAAAGCAATGGAAAATGATCCACTGTTTAGCCACATAGCTGCTGTTGTGTTTACTGTGTTTGAAAAAGTGATGTATTGAGAAATGGGTCCTACAGTAAAAACTGTAATGCGGTGAGTTAAAAAATACAATGTACTGTACCACAAAATAATGGCAAGAAAAAGCAATGCAAAAGCAAACATATGTGTTTCTGATTATACAGTGTAGTCTGATTATGAAACAACTCTTATGAGAAGGTTGTAAAGAGTGGAAGTTGGCTCACATTATTATTATTATTTGAAAACTTTTTTTCAACATATTTGGGAACATTTTTCTCATGATAAATAACGCTAATGTTTTCTCAGCATAAAACAAGTTGTTTCAGGAAAACAGTGGAATCATTTTTTCATTATTTCACCATTTGCTTGCTGCTTGTGGTGCCGAAACGTCACACTTCCTGCTTTAAATTGGGGATTGATCGAATCGTTGTTTTTTTTCCTATCTCTAAGAATAATCAGATGGAGCAATAAGATATGACATTGCCTTCAAGTCCTCCTGGAAAGTTCCTGCAATGACTCTGTCAAAATAAGCTTGGAAAACAGAAAAAAATAATTTTTTTTTTTTCCCTTTAGTTTATTCTAGACACAAGACAGGAAGTGTTTTTAGCATTAATTAAAAGCAAAAGATGTGCATGTGGTGTGTAATTGATGCTTCATCTTCATTTATCATTCCTGTGCAGCCACAGAGAAGTTTGTTGTCTCAAAAACAAGTATGCCATTTATACGAAATACAATCAATGTTGAACACTCACAAATCACACGTCTTACTGATAATTAAAACATTATGGTGGTGTTCATGTGTGCCAATTTAGTAAATATGATTCATCTGACATGATTTGAAGAAATCAACATGAGACGACGAGGACAAAAGAAGAAAGAAAGGAACTAAAACAGTCCATTTTAGTATTTCCATTTAGACTTTTCTAGAGCGAGAGGATAATAAGTGCACAGGGGGATTCAGATCAGCTCTACTGGGTTTGGCTCAGTTTCCTTCTGTTACATTGAGGTGTTGATTTACCTCAGTCATCTGGCTTTTAGAGCTGGAAAGTTCTCGCTTTCCAGAGTGTGACCTGGAGAAAAAGCCTGACAAACAAATATGGATATTTAGGGTACCTGTGGGCGAAATATTTCACAGGACACCTTCACATCTTGCTGGCCGTGGCCAAAAACCTCCCCGACACAGAACCCAACAGGCTGAAATGAAAACAGACAGACAGAATAACCACACTAGAGAAAGCAGACAGTTTGGCAAAGGGAACACAAAATAACATAGAAAATGTTAATAGTGGTGGATGTTACGTCATTCACATGGGATCCAATTTACATGGACGTAATGACCGTTGGCAGCAACTCACCTCTTTACCTTCATGTCCTGGCTTACACAGAACCTCAGGGAATGGAGCGACTGAGCATTCCTGAACGGTGTACTCCACAAAACTAGCGGGAACAGGGGAGCTCTAAGAAATTAAATAAAAAGATTCATTAAATCTGGCCAGGGCAGAAGTCAGTGTCGTCGTATTAAAGGGTTGGTTCATCCAAAAAAGTATTCTGTCATCACAAACTGCATTTTTATTAAATGACTACTTGGATTTGTTTCCACACAAAGGATTTAAATGGCTTCAGAAGAATGTTACTTTTATTATGCTTTTCTGTCCTTTTAAAAGTGTGACAATGTCAGTCCGCATTCACATTTATCACAATGTTGGGGTGAATTTAAATTAAGAATGTAAATGTGGAATAAAAGAAATATGTATATGCCATGATCATGGTACAGTGTCATTAGACTTGCAAGAATAATTTTCACACAATGGTTATGTATCTGCATTCAAACCGGTTATGCGGGTATTAATGATAATTAGACAGAAGGTGGTGCTGGGAGATAAAAGGTCACATTTACTGTTGTTTGGCAAAATTTTGCAGATGAAATCCCATCATTTCAATAGGAATCTGTTTGATCTGGAAATTAGTGAAAAAGTTTCCTATGCAGAAAGTGACCTACAGTGGGTACGGAAAGTATTCAGACCCCCTTAAATTTTTCACTCTTTGTTATATTGCAGACATTTGCTAAAATCATTTAAGTTAATTTTTTTTCCTCATTAATGTACACACAGCACCCCATATTGACAGAAAAACACAGAATTGTTGACATTTTTGCAGATTTATTAAAAAAGAAAAAATTTAAGGGGGTCTGAATACTTTCCGTACCCACTGTATATGTGAGCTGTGCTTTAAGGCAGCAGAAGAGCTGGGACAATCAGCTTTGAAGACTAATTTTATTCAGACTTAAGTATTAGTCAATATCAGTTTCAGTTTTTCCTGTTCTTGTTGCATTTACACTGATTTAAACAGCAGATGTTCTCAGCATGTAACGTTTTGAGTGCATCTAAATGGTGAGTCTAGCTAGTGTAATCTATCTGATCTAACAGTGAGCATAGTTACTGTAGTGGAATAAAAACAACACATTGTCTGTTTCACTGCAACTTCAATAAAGGCAAGACAATATTGTCGAAACTAGCGCTTTTTTTTTGGCATATTGATTACCATTTGTAATCCCACAATGTTACTACTATGGTTAGTGTAGCAAATCCATGGTTAATTTGTGGTTACCATGGTTTAACTATAGGAATTGTTTTGTTTTTATTCGTTTTTATTTGTAGTAAAACCATGGTTAATTTTTGTAATGGTTGTTTTATCGTACATCACTGAGAGTGATCCCAGCACATCGATGCGCTGTATTATTATCATCATCATCATAGTTGTTGTGTGAACTTCACTATTCTTTTAAATTTTAAATGATTTTTAGAACTCTGTAGTTATAGTTCTTGTTATCATTCTTGGTGTAAGCGGGCCTTTACACATCGTTATGTTACTGACAACAGGCAATGGATTTTTTTCCCACTAAATTTAACTGAAATTGTATTAATGTGCAACCTTAACAAAAGGTGTGATTCTGAACTGTGAATTTCACTTTTTATTTCATTCATTTTGAAATGTTGCGAAACCAAGGATCAAAACAGTTTGAAACTGAATTTGAAACCATTTCACGAGTTCGCCTTACAGATAATAAAGCGGGATGAATGGTATGCGTATTTGGCGTGCTGTCCGCCAGAGGGCTCCGAGCTCGGTATTTAGCCCAGACCCAGAGTGCTCCGAACCACTGATTAGAAACCAAAAAATGTGTAAATGTTTCAAACTTTCAAAAGCAGGGTTTTGAACGATCACTACCCCCCATACTGGGGTAGGAACAGGCCGATGGTGAGTAGTCGGGGTAATTGAGGGACGCTGAAAGACTGCAGAGAGAATGAAGATAAAACAGCTTAGGCTATTTATAGAGGTTCTCTCTCGAGCTGATAGGATAGATTGTGTAATTGCTGATGATGAATTGGTCGGGTTAATTATCTGAACGTGCTCCTCTCGAACTTTGTTAATAAAGCATCATTTGCTGAAATCACTTGACTTGGCGAGTTTAAAACAAGCTCCGAACCACTGATTAGAAACCAAAAAATGTGTAAATGTTTCAAACTTTCAAAAGCAGGGTTTTGAACGATCACTATTTATCTCAGCGTTAATTGTGTATAGTTTCACTCGCTATTACAAGCTGTAGCTTAAAAAAGGCATAAAAAGTCATTTCCAGGTAATAAATAAAAGTTTATGAATAATGCAGTGCAAATTGGCATAACATTTATTAAAGCATAGAAACTATTCTGCCCTATGTGTTTGTTGTATATAAACCCATCATAAAATTGTCATTAGTAAAATATAGGAAAAATATGAAATAGAATACAAATTATTTAAATATTATATACAAAATGATATATTACAAATTTATATATTATATACAAAAAGGTCACAACCCAGTAATCCTGGTCCAGCATAACATTACAAGAAATTTTGTTTGACGTCAGGAAGGATGTTCACCCAGTGTTTCCAGATGCTCAAACCGTTTCTAGCCCACTCAGATCCCATTTGCAGACCAGAGAATGATCTAAAGCTTGAGCGTTTAAGGCTGAATATGCATAAACCCATGCTAGTGAGACCCATGAAATGGTTCTGTGCGTAACATGGCATGACCTGGTCCGACGCCTCTGGCCAGGGTTAAGTGTCAGGAACCCAACACTATGCTAGACCATACAATATCCTCTATGACTTTCTCTTGTCTAGTAGAGTATACCATCTGGGCTTTGGCAAAAGGGTTGGAAAGGCTAGGTTTCAAACCATCTTTCTACGAAGGTTAAGTTTAAGGTGAGGGATGGTTCAGGGCTAGATTTAGACCCAACCAGCCTTGGGAATGCGAAGTTCCTGAATGAACTTGTTCTTAGGGCGTGAGTCAGTTAGGGTTCGATCCCACTCCTTCCCCAAATCGAGTTGGTTTCAGGGCTTAACCTTACAGTATGAGGGTCAAGCACGCTCCCTTTATGATCCCCACG
Organism: Sinocyclocheilus anshuiensis; assembly: GCF_001515605.1. Taxonomy (NCBI): domain Eukaryota; kingdom Metazoa; phylum Chordata; class Actinopteri; order Cypriniformes; family Cyprinidae; genus Sinocyclocheilus; species Sinocyclocheilus anshuiensis. Next base: position 216,873 of record NW_015551107.1, read on the forward strand.
CCTATTAGGGTTAAGTAGCTTTGTGTGATTTTCAGGCATTGGTGGCCATTCCTAGTCCCCCCAAAAAAACCTTTGGCCTGGGGGAAATATTTAAGACACCTGATCAGTAGTATAACTCGGGATCATCAGGTGTTTCGGCTCTTTAAACACTAGACACCCTCCTCTGAGGCGGCCCCGCCCAGGGTGATCAAACCTTCTCGTGTGCCAATTCCATTGTTGGGATCTAGACCGTTTTTAACTGATCATCCTTGTTTTAAAACTTCCCTTGCTTGCCAAAAACTATTTTTAACTATTTTTTTAAACTTATCTTGGGGGTCGGGAGTCAAGACTGGCAGATGTAAAGCATCAAGCTTCTACCAGTCTTTCCCCCTAAAAGCCAAGACAAACCGGACCGACATCATCCCCTGTGGGGACACCCACCAGATGTGTTAACATCTGAACCGAAAACTTCTACTGGCCTTCATGATTTTCACCACTACACAAACAAGAACTCAGGATGAGTGCAAGGGTGATGGATACAAAATGTGCTGTTGCGTGTGAGGTGCTAATCACCCGTAAAAGACTGGGCTCCAATTAAAGCCTGTTAGCCCCAGGCCACCGTCCCTGTGTGCTGTCCAAGTGGACCCAGGGGGGCTGGATACTCACCGTACAACTAACCTTTCGTTAACACCACACAGTATAGGTCACTTGAAAAAAATCGTATCTCAAACTAGAAACAAACTTTTAACCCCTTAACTCAATCAAGGCTGAGAGTATGGGACTGGCAAACGCACATTTAAGCACATCAGGCTTCTACCATCTATCTATCTTAAAAGCTTATACATTTTAAAACTGAACAGACATCATCCTTATCAGGACAACTGCCAGATGCAAAAACTCTTGCCTAGAACCAGAAAGTATCATCTATGCACCCCATACTTTGACCCAGTTACTTCCTCTGTGGTGACCAAAACAATTATATGTTTATATATCCCACCACCAATTCCTTTCATACCAGCTTCCAACCTAAAGCCATTTGGTTCCCCAATTACTTGGAGAAAAAAACGGTTATTCTTAATCTGAGTGAATCTCAATCTCCATTGTGTAACGCGCACCCCACACTGTCTATTTCTCATCTAAGGAGCAATCAGAACAGGAGATGAAACAAAATCTTGTTCATAGGCCCCATAATCACAGCTCCTGTCCCTTTATGAAATCTTTTTCAAATTTATGAAAACCATACCGGAAAAAATATTTATTGTAACAGTTACCTCCTGTCACATGGTTTATTACATCTAGTCATTTTACATTTAGTTATTTTGCAGACGCTTTTATCCAAAGCTACTTACAATTGGGGAATACATAAAGCGATTTTTCTTAAAGAGGCAAACAGAAGAAATGGAAGGAATAAATAAAGAGAAAGACAAAGTTTTTTTTTTTTTTTAAACTTATGAAGTCAAGTAGCATCGAAAGAGATGAGTTTTCAGCTGTCACTTGAAAATTGTCAGGGATTCAGCATTCCGGATAGGAGTGGAAAGATCATTCCACCAGCCAGGAATGGTGAACGAGAATGTTCTGTAAAGTGATTTTAAGCCTCTCTGTGATGGTACCACGAGGCGTCGCTCACTAGCGGATCTCAGACTTCTGGAGGGGATGTATATTCGTAATAGTGAGTGGAAGTAGGTGGGTGCGGAGCCTGTGGCTGTTCTACTGTATATGCAAGCATCAATGTCTTGAACTTGATGCGAGCCGCAACCGGCAGCCAGTGCAGGGAGATAAAGAGAGGTGTAACTTGGGCTCATTGAAGACCAGTCGTGCCGCTGCATTCTGAATCATTTGTAGAGGTTTGATTGTGCTTGATGGAAGTCCAGCCAGAAGAGCATTGCAGTAGTCCAGCCTAGAAATGACAAGGGCAAGGTCAGCTGGTCATCAAAGATTACACCAAGATTTCTGACCAAAGTTGATGGGGTAATTGTAGAAGAACCTAGCTGAATTGTAGAATTTCACCTAGGTGAAATCGTGCTGTAGAGTTGGAGTGGCAGTGAAGACAAGAAGCTCACTCTTTGCCAGGTTGAGCTGCAAGTAATGTTCTTTCATCCATGCCGAGATGTCCGCCAGGCAGCCTGAGATCTGTGCAGCTACCGCTGGATCATCTGGTTGAAATGAGAGATAGAGCTGTGTGTCATCAGCATAGCAATGGTAAGAGAAGCCATGTGCCTGTATGATGGGACCCAGTGATGTAGTGTATATGGAGAAGAGGAGGGGTCCAAGAACTGATCCCTGAGGAACCCCAGTGACCAGTGGATGTGCTTTGGATGCCTCCACAGGCCACCCTGAAAGACCTACCAGTGAGATAGAATTCAAACCAGTGAAGAGGAATCCCTGTGATGCCCAGTGATGAGAGGGCGGACAGGAGGATCTGATGATTGACAGTGTCAAAAGCAGCAGATAGATCCAGCAGAATAACTGATGATTTGGAATCAGCTTTTGTAATCCGCAAGGCTTCCGTGACTGACAGTAGCGCAGTCTCAGTTGAATGGCCACTTCTGAGACCTGACTGGTTAGAGTACAGTTTGTTGTTCTGTGAAAGAAACAATGATACCTGGTTGAAAACAACTTGTTCAAGTGTTTTCGCTATGAATGGAAGGAAAGAGACAGGTCTGTAACTATCTGTAAGTGAAGTGTTTAATATAGGTTTTTTGAGCAGTGGGTGTGGTTGGTTTGAGGTCCTGTGAGTGTGGGGCTGAGAATTGACTACTGATTGTTCTAGCTTTGTCTGTGAAGAATGTGGCGAAATCATCAGCTGTTATAGAAGTGGTGGGAGGTGGTGGAGGGGGACAGAGGAGAGAATTAAATGTTTTGAAGAGATTACGTGTGTCTGGAACGCTGTTGATCCTGTTGTGGAAATATGAAAATTTGGCAGTATGGACTTTAGCAGAGAAAGATGAAAGCAAAGACTGATACATACTCAGGTCTGACGGATCTTTTGATTTGCACCA
>NW_015551107.1:220699-244292 GCF_001515605.1 Sinocyclocheilus anshuiensis
ATAAGGCGTGTCCAGATGAATGTTGAAGTCGCCAAAGACTAAAAGTGGACTGCCATCCTCCGGGAATGAGGACAGCAGCCCATCCAGCTCCTCTAGGAAGGTGCCTAGAATTTGCCCAGGAGGGCGGTAAATTACCACAACCTGGAGTTTTATAGGAGCGATTACAGTAATCGCATGAGATTCAAATGAGTTATAATTGCATAAGGGAGAGTGGGTTGAGTATTTCCAATTGTTTGAAATGAGCAGACCAGTGCCCCCACCCCGCTCAACCTGACATGGGGTGTGAGAGAAAGAGAAATTGTCGGAGAGAGCAGCTGGGGTTGCGGAGTCTTCTGGACGAATCCAGGTCTCAGTCAAGGCCAAGATGCTAAGTGTGGAGTTTAAAACCTGACATGGGGTGTGAGAGAAAGAGAAATTGTCGGAGAGAGCAGCTGGGGTTGCGGAGTCTTCTGGACGAATCCAGGTCTCAGTCAAGCCCAAGATGTTGAGTGTGGATTGTAAAGAAAAAGCAGAAATTAAGTCTGCTTTGTTGACAGCTGACTGACAATTCCAGAGACCCACAGAGAAAGAAAGAGGTGCAGTAGAAGATGTAGAGATAGGATGCAGGTTAGCAAGATTGCGTTGCCATCTGCGTGTGATGTTAGAGCGTTGTTGAGAGACAACAGGAATGATTTAGAAACACATGATAGAGGTGGAAAAGAGAGGACAGAAAAGGAGAGTGTGTAAAGGGAAGATAAAAAATAATACTTAAGTGTGCTGCCGGTTTCATTGCTCGGTAAAGTCGCAGGTCTTTACACTCGTTGGTCTTTACACTCGTTGGGCTGAACGCTTCTGTTGACGCTTCCGAGTCAGTGCACAGACATCAAAGAAATACACAGTCTAAGAGACTAAAGTGAAAACAGCTGTGGCCGCCTTCTAATTAGCACAGACAATAGCCCATAGCAGGGCATTTACTCAAATCGAAACTACAGTTCGCACTTAAGTGCAGGAAGAGAGCAATGCAAATAACACAGGCTCCTTCTTAGCCGACAGCAATTATCATAATTACCAGTAAGTGCAATCAAAAATACAAACTACAAAGAAAATACAAAGTAAAAATAGGTAGACAATTAAATATTCCTTCCTAGCAGCAAGTAATCATTTAAAACAACAGATCTCCAATCACAGTATTAAGCAAAACACTCATGCACTGCCGTCCTTCTCTTCTGTTGACTAATCGCTATTTTTTGTGCTATGCTCATCCTGACCACTAGGTGACACAAGTAGCCTCACTATTTTTCTGTATAAGACAGGAAGCAGTAGAGTAAGAAGCAGATGAGTACATTCTCTTCACACTCCATCACAGTAGGTGGCGGTATGCACCTATGAAGTTGGTTCGCAACCCGCCATAAAACCAAAAGAAGAAGAAGTAGTAGTAAGAAGCAGATTTTGTTTTAATTCCTCATGGCTTCTTTGTAATACAAACAATCCTGGTCTGAGAAATGTTTAGTTTGCTGCTCAACTGTAAGTTTGTTGTTCTGTTTCACACTTTGCTGTCTATATGTAATTTGTGGGTGCTTTTATTAAATTTAACTTTAGTGGAGTTTACTGTTTTGTGTATAATGTTTGTTTGGTTACTGTATGGACTCTGATTAGTTGTTATCTTTTCTAGAGGATTTTTATTTGTTCCAATTCATGCTAATGTTGCATGCTAATGACTATGAGGAGTGGATGAACAACTTTGGTGTTCCTTTGAGTTCGTTATTGCATCTGTCCAAGGATTATACCCAAAGCTACCCGGCCTACCTCTGCAAGGATTTGCATTGCATCCGTTGTCTCATCAACAGATAAGACTGTTAAACTGCACTAATTTACAAAACTGGCACAAATCGTCATCGGCACTGCTGGACATTCCGAATTCAAAACCCTGCTCATTTATTCTGGGCATTATGTTTTGGTTTTTTGGGTTTTTTTGTTACTGTTTACTGGGGGAATTTGTATATTTGTAAAGTGTTTAATATGGTGTTTGTGAATATTTGGCATGGATGGTTTAGTACAGTTTGGAAAAGGGTTATCCTATTTTTTTATTTTTTATTTATTTATTTATTTTTTGCATTTATCAAAACTTTTTATTACACCGTAACCAGTAGGACCTCTTGCAAAATTGATCCCCCCTTTTACTCATATAACAGGCCCGGTTTAAGATAGTCGGGACAGTTATACTATATATATGCACATATATATATATATATATATATATATATATACATATGCACTATAACCCCTTGTTTCCTTTTAATTAAAACAAAGTTAATATCTTCTCATCTCCATCCTATCATTCAGGCCATTTGGGGCCCTTGTGTTTAGCTTCTTAAACCATATATGCTCTTTATACAACTGCTGTCTGGTCGTCCATCGCCTATTGTGTTCCAACCCTTGGATCCACAAATTGTTGGCTCCATGCTTCCGGAAATGCTCTATTTAAGGGTCTCCCAGTCCCTCCTCCTGACCCAGATTGAACAGTACACCTATGTTGGTATAAACGTGTTTTGATGGTATTCCATGTTTGCCCCACATACTGTTTACCACATCTGGCACACCGAATCACATAAATACAATTCTTAGTGGCCAACGGGATCCTCGGTAAGTGGAAAGCCTCCTGTTTTCCCCTCGTTTTTATGGCCCGCGGCCTTCTTGCCCCCCTGACCTTTCTCCGGTCGCCGGAAGATGGCTATGTACCAACAAATCTCTGAGGTTTATATTTCGCCTGTAGGCTGACAACACTGTGACTCCTTCCCCTGCCAGGGTGCAGGCCAAGATTTGAGAAAAATAAATGACTGACTGGGTATGACTGGGTAAGTAAACCATTGCTTGAACCACAATGCTCCTTATAAATTGTCCATAGCCATGTTCTGGAGTATCCCCTACCCTGGAGAGCTTTGAACAGGACCCATTTAGCCTCCTGAGATCTTCATCCCGTGTACAAATCCTGCTAAATCATAATAGCTGTGCCTGAACAATGCCCCGAAAAGTGTGGCGGGGATGATAGCTGTGATAATGTAATAGCGCATGGGTGTCGGTGTCCTTAAAAAAAACTTTGAAGTCCAATTTCCTGGAGGTCACAAATCCCAGCCCCTTATACACCTTTGTATCCAGGAAATCCGCTGCCCGGTCATCCAATAACACTTTAACCTTATTGGAGGAATGATGAGAATTGAGGCTCTCCAAAATGCTTTGAAAATCCATGTTGTGGCCATGTTGTTAAATTCCCCACACATCATCCAAAAACCTAAAAATAACACAGGGGTAACTTGGTATATTCAGGAAAAACTGACTCCTCCCATTTCACCATAGAGATGTTAGCATATGCCGGTGCAAACCCCTATGGCCGTCCCCTTGACCTTTAAATAGTCAAACTCAACTTAAGGAGCTCCAAGATTGCCTCCTCCGGCCGGGAAGCATCTGGAAACTTAGTAAAACATTCTCGTACCTCCCTCAGACCCAAGGGGGTTTTGATATTTGTATATAAACTTTCCACATACAGTGGAAAAAAAAAAAAAAGGTTCAGGGGGAACAGTGAGACTTAACCCTTAACTTTTTCCAAAAAAAAAAAGCATAAGTGTCTCTTACATAACTGGGGTGCTTGGTTGATAATGGATTTAAATAAAAAATATATAAATTCTGCCAACTGGTAACTCTCACTCCCACAGTTGGAAACTATGGGGCAACCTAGGGGCATCCAAAGGGTCAGCCATTTATCCAAAGGCTTATGGACTTTGGGCAGTAAATAAAAAAACATTTTGGTCTGGGCTTGGGTTCCCCCAGTAAATATTCTGCCTGTCACCGACAGATGTATCCTCCCCTGACCAGGGAATTCACCACTCATTCAATTCAGTGGGTCTATTCCTGAAACACTGGAGTCATTAACCTAGCATAAAAGCTTTTGTCTTCCAATTGACAAAGTCCCTTCTGGACATATTGCGGCCTATCCATTAGGATTATCACACTTCCCTTGTCATCTGGTTTAATTATAATGTCCCTCCTGTGGGACAATTTCTCCAAAGCTTGTATTTCTGCTACTTTTAAATTAGGAATTGGGTCTTGTATTCCTGCGGCCACTTGCTGGATATCTACATTCCTCGGGAAAAAATCCCACATTTCCCCCGGTAAGTCCTGGGGTGGAGGAATCCAGCTCGACCGTAAGCAAAAAGGTCTTGCCCGAATCCAATCCGAGCGCGGCCTAAAGAAAACTGTCCTCTGCATTTTAACAAAAAACTGGCCTAAATCCGCCAAAGACATCTTTTCTAAAGTTTTAACTAAATGGGAAGGGATAAATGATACACTTTTGTCAAGAACTGAGAACTGTGCCAGAGATAACTCAAAAATCTCAAATTAATAGCCAATCTCTTCTGTAATGGGCCCTTTTCTATGGACCCATTCATTTTAAGTTTAAATGCCCCATCCAGTGCCTAAAGTACACATAGCCTTCACTGTTTGTGGCACCCAATGAAGCTTGTCTGCCTCCATTTGGAACAATTCCAAATTGGGATTCTGTGGCCTGCTTCCTCAATGCAGCTGTTTAACATCTTCAGGTTCTCCACTTGTCGCCTCAGCAACCCCTTATGATAGTTAATTTTCCACCAACGTTCCAACGCCGCCTTCATAATCGTCGGATTACCCTGGTCCCCATTATTAATTCCAAAAGCCAAAACAACATGTTGGGTGTGACGAGTGGGGTGAGGCCGGTGGAGTAAGTGATAATGCACGACACCTGCGCCACTCTCCGGTCTCGAGTCCCACGAAGGAGCTCCGGAAGGATAAAAGGAGGAATGACGACAGTGAAGGACGAGAGAGGACCAGGCCTGGACTTTATTTTAACACAGCTTTTTGCTTCTCGAGATGTTAATTGATGAACTGGAGTGGTGTGGATTACTTGTGAATTATTGTGTTTTTTATCAGCTGTCCGGACTCCCACTCCGACGGCACCCATGTAACAAAGTTCGTAGATCGGGAAGGAGGCGGGAACCGGTGAACATTTAAACAAAACTTTAATAATAAAATAAACCCAAAACAGCACAACAGCCCCTCACGGACGACTGCCGTACACAAACAAAACCAAAACACAAAATAAATTCCAGGCCTGGTCCTCTCTCGTTCTTCACTGTCGTCACTTCTCCTTTTATCCTTCCGGAGCTCCTCCGTGGGACTCGAGACCGGTGAGTGGCGCAGGTGTCGTGCATTATCACTTACTCCACCGGCCTCGCTCCGTTCCCACTGCTCTCGGCCCCGCACCACTCGTCACATTGGGTATTAGCTGACATTGGGGTCCTGTGCTTAATAATATGATATGCTTGGGCCAAATTCGCCCCCGGGTAATAATTTACCTCCACATTTATGTCATCAATGGGTGAAAAACTACCCACATTTTAGTTCCTCATAATCAGTATCGGTCTACTGGGGGCCAAACTCCAGATTTTATATTTGACACCATGGTGATCATGCCTCTTATGTAGGCCCTGGGCTGCCACTTGGGGATCTACAGTAACCACTCCCTTATCTTTTGGCTTTGGAAACTGTAAGCCTGTTGAAGAACCTGCGGGAGGGCTTTTACACGGAAGCTCTCCGCTCGGGCCCACTATGTTGGACTCCCCCTGAACTATAAGCTGAGCCTGACCTGGTTCCTAGGACCCCGACCGATTAAGCTCTTCTTGCAACTTGTCCCAAGTGTTCCTCCCCCAGACTCCTCTGGCCCTGTTCTTGCTCCAGGGCCTCCCCTTTGTCCAAGCCACGGGTAGGCTTGGTGTCATAGGACACCAGAAGGAAGGTCTTGGAGGATCTTGGACTGTTGTTACAACCTCTCGACCTTCATTCCCCTGCATAATTCGTACCTTCACTGCTGCCGTTGATGATGGGGGCCCCTCAATGCAAAGATGCAATATACGCGACTCCATCTCCGGACCCCCCTCCCCCTCCCTCAGAATCTGCTGAGAGCTTTCTGGCATTCCCCTCCCTGCTGCTGCTTCTGCTATACCTGGGGCTTCCTCTGTCATCAGTTTTCAACCTCCTCAGACGCCAAACTTATTGTTGATTCCCAGATAGTTTTCATATTCTTCCGGGTCCATTTCACCACTACCTGTCATGCCTCCCTCCAGCGCAGCAGCGACGAATCCGACAACTCTGCCCTGGTCCCCTGCAGAGCCTCCCGACAATGATTGTGCAGGATATCCACCCCCGTATGAAGCCAAATTTGGGCATTACCGTAAATTTGCCAATTTGTGTCCATGGAGGGGAGAACCGGATGAACTCCCATCTTGATGTTCTTTGCCATACATTCTAGACCCACTGGCCAACGATTCTGATTCTCCACAAGCTGAATCATGCTGGCATGACGAAATGCTTTCAGAAACCTATTCAAGCTCGTAATCAGTTCTCTGAATTCTCTGAAAACCCTTACAAGTAGGTGAGTTCATATCCCCCCCCCAATAAATTAATCAACCAGTGGATCAGGAGACGATAGGCCTGTCCGGGCCACACATCTCCTATAGGAGCCTGTCCGGGCTCGATCCGCTCTCCCTTCACAAGTCCCCCGGCTCTAAGTCCAAGTGGACCACGGCAGGAACTTCAAACTTCCAAAAAGAAACCCCCCACCCCTCCTCCCCCCAAAAACCTTTGTAACAACCCTGCCAGAACCCCACTTCCGATCTCTCCAACCATCAAAAGGCCAATCTTAAACTCAGCAGGAAATACCATCTACCTAGGAGCAGAACTGCCAGGTCCCTGGTCAAACCTGCTCTAAACCGGCGAACCCAGCCTAAGCCCGAAGGCTCCAACCAGATAAATCCGGCCTGGCATCACACTTCTCCCCAACCCTTTTATCCTTCTCAATACAAACAACCTTGGAGCCGAAATGCAAGGTCCCTGGTCAAACCTGCTCCGAACTGGCGAACCCAGCCCAAGCCTGAAGTCTCTGACTAAATAAATGCGGCCCAGCATCTCACTTCTCCCCAGAGAAAAAACATTACCAAGAAAGAAAGGCCCGCCACAATAACATGCAATTTTCCATTATGTCAAGTCCGATGGCTCTGGTCAAGGTTAGGTGTTTGAAAATTACAACAGCTCCCCCCTAACCAGCACCCAGCTGTTACCACTATGCAAGCAAACCCACCTCTGCCCCCTAATCCAAAATGACTAATCAACTCCTGTTTGGGAGATCCCCTCTTGGCATCGGGCCCATACGGTGGCCGTGAAGTGCAAAACAAATTCTGAAAACAATAACAAATTACAAACGCAAATGCAAGTCTAAAAAACAAAATAACAATTCAGAAAACACAATGACAAATCCGAAAACAAATTAACAAGTCAGAAAACGCAACGACAAATCAGACAAACCGGAAGAGGTAGGTATAGTTTGAGACAGCGCCATTGGTTTGGGATTACTCACCGCTGAATGGACGAGACATCTGTCAATCAACGTATACAGGGAAGAACCAGCCGAAGAACAGCAGAGTCGTGGTAGAAAGTTCGGATATGGTATTAAAGTAGCTCAGTTTAAATGTATTGTATGAATTGCCCTTACTATGGAATAAAAAATACGGGGTGTCTATTTACATTTAGTTAAAAGTGGTTGTAAAACATTAGCTCCAGTGGCGCAGATGGATAAGCGTGTGTCATTGCCTTTTTGACAGGTTCGATCCCGCCTTTTACCGAACTTTTTTTTCCTCCCTTTTCAAATCTCGTATTAGCAATGGATTCTATTTACACTAAGTGAAAATAGCAGTATTTTTAGCAATATGCTATTTACACTAAGTGCAAATACCTATTTACACTGTTAAAATAGCAGGATTTCTACTATCAAGTATACTACTTGTTGCAAATAGTGGCAATTATCTGCACTTCAGTATTGTAGTACATTATAAAACAGTATGCAATAATAACGTATTGAGTGTAAATTATCATTTTAATTTTAATGGATGCCACCTTATTGGTACAATAAAGCCCGCCCTACACCTACCCTAACCCTACCCGATACTTTATTTTCAACTTTTTGATTATTTCCTTAATTTTTATTGAAAATAACTTAATTTTTCAGGAACCGTTTCTTCCCTCAGGCCATCCATCTCATGAACACTTGACAATAACTGTGGAACACACACTATTTATTCACTCATACACTTATCTAACACACATATTCGGTCTACATTTCAATTTGCACATAATATACCTGTACATACAACTGTCTATTGTTATATACCAGTACATACAATTGTCGATTTTGTATATTTTTTTATTCCTTATTTTACTTGTCCTATTTTTTTATTTATTTTAATTTTTTTATTATCTGTGTTTTTTGTTCTGTCACTGTCATTCTGTTACACGCCCAGGATAAAAGGCACAAGGGTGGAAAGGGCAAAGTACCTGGCCCATATGGCTACAATCGGTAGGATTTAGGGCAGCGCTTTTTGCAACCAAACCAAGTCTCTGGTTAGGATTGTAGGAAACAACTAAGTTGTTTGCCCATCAGGCCATAGGTGTTAGTTATAGAGCAGTTTTTGGTACCAGGTTAGGCCTATCCAGAGCTGGGCTAAAAGAGTGTCTGGCCCACAGGGCTACAGTGGTTAGGTTTAGGGTGAGGGTTGGTTCAGGGTTAGATCCAACTAGATCTGGGAACGTGAAGTTCTTGACTGAACTTGTTCCAGGCCAGCCAACCAGACTGCAACCCAAAAAGGTCACAACCCAGTAATCCTGGTCCAGCATTGCATTCCAAGAAACTTTGTTTGAAGTCAAGAAGGATGTTCACCCAAAATTTCCAGATGCTCAAACAGTTTCTAGCCCACTCAGATTCCATTTTACTGACCATAGAACGGCTCGAGCGTTTAAGGCTGAATATGCAGAAACCAGTGCTAGTGAGACCCATGAAATGGTCATGTGCATAATATGGTATGACCTGGTCCGATGACTCTGGCCAGGGTTAAGTGTCAGGAAACCCAACACCATGCTAGACCATACAATATCCGCTTTCTCCTGTCTAGTAGAGTAGCCCATCTGGGCATTGGCACAAGGGTTGGAAAGGCTAGGTTTTTAAACTATCTGTCTACAAAGGTTAAGTTTAGGGTGAGGGTCGGTTCAGGGCTAGATTTAGACCCAACCAGCCGTGGGAATGCAAAGTTCCTGAATGAACTTGTTCCAGACCAACGAACCAAACCGCAATCCTAAAAGGTCACAGCCCGATAATCCTGATCCAGCATCGCATTCCATCAAAGGACTAGAGCTGAGACTATCTTATTATTCCTAGCTCTGTGAGAGATAGGGCTAGGACCTGAGTCTGCCCCAGGTCAAACTCCACCACCCTTAGAGCTGTAAGGGGTAAGTTTAAGGCGTGAGTCAGTTAGGGTTCGATCCCACTCCTTCCCCACATCTGTGAGGGGTAGGGTGTGGGCCAGTTCCAGGTTAAATCAGCTTAGACCCTAAAGCACGTGAGTCGAGAGTGTAATTATGCTTACGGTTAGGGTTACTTGCATGCAACTATACATAATGTATTGTTATTGTAATGGTAAGCACATGTAACGTGTAAAAAGGACACCTTAAAATAAAGTGTACCAAAGTGTGTTTTGTTTTTTTGTTTTTTGTTACATTTCTGTCCCCCTCACTTCTGAAATGATGGCTACGCCCCTGTTGGCAACCATATGAAAAGTAGGCATGCTTGTTCACATAACAGATCACAAAAAAGCTTGCTGCATGCCGTCTAAGATGCCGTCATGTGACTATGCTTTACATTATTTAAGGATAGGATACTTATATAGGAATTACTGTTGTCAAGTAATTTTCATTCATGATGTTTCCCTGTAAAATTTCACAATATAACCCAGTATTATGGTGTACCATGGCAAACCTCAGTGACAACACCGCTTAATAAATTGGGAAAAACTGATGAATTGTCATCTTTTGCAACCTGATGGGAGGCTCTGGTGATGGTGTTCACAGTCAGGCTAACAGGAAGCGTGCTCTGTCTATTGTATTTAAGGAGGGATGTCCGAGCTGCAGCGATGGCTTCATTACTGTCGACCGGCAGCAGCAGAGGACAGTCCGGACACGTCAAGCGTAACTTCTCTGGAGGGTCTTGGAGAAGGAAAGTAGAGAGATTAGTTCTTTAAGTGAGTAGGATAAAAGAAAAATTGGAAGTTGCATTTGTTAAAACAGCAGTGAAGCATTGCAGTAGTTTAATAAGTTTATTTGACAAAAGCAAGACCTCAAACCTTTTTTGTCAATAAATTCAAAGACTTATTTCCATTGTGGTCCTTGCTGTTAAACAGAACTGGTAATCGCTATTAAGCAGTAAATAAAATTACTTCTGAGACATCCCTGCATTTTATTAATGTGGTCCTTTTTCTAATATGATTAGATTATAAGCATCTTTCAACCAAAAATATGATTTTAATGTTTGGCTTGGAAATATGATTAGACTAGGAGATTTGAGTCTTTACTTGAGGGCTGCACCAACTAATCCATGAAATCTATAATAAAAGATAATGAACAATGAATTTGAGGATTGATTAATCTTGTCTGTGCACTTGAGTCATGTCACTTCCCAGAAGTAAATGGCACATGTCTACGGACAAAACACATACTGAGAATCTTTTATGTTAAACACTTCAAACAAGAGCATAGTTTAATATATCCTGCTCTGTCATGTGCTTTGATGCATGCGTGTGCTGTTTACTGGATTTGAGATGCATGAAATGCACATTTATTTTTTTATATAAATTATCATAGTAATTGTTAGTTGCAGCTCCATTCTAGTTTTAAATAAGCTAAAAGGTTCACATTTTGAGATTTCTATTTTGCAGGGAACTCCTGCAAATTCATGCAGAAAGAAATGGAAGTAACTGGTTGACCTGGTACGAGTGTGCAGTCATAGCTGTAGAGGTAAGAGAAGCCCTCAGGTGTGTGGAGCACTGTGGCGTTACAGTTTCCAGAGATTTGCTACAACACAGGAAACATAAATTTTCCATAAACCAACCTAAAACACCCCTTTTTCTTACTCTTTTCTAGACATATTAAAACCAGATTCTGTGAAACATCTGCACTGAGTTACTTCATGGATTAATATGAGTTACAAGTTGGATTAGTCATGATATATCACTATTCATGTGAGCTTTTCTCATGTTTCTCATTTTAAAAAAGCCACTTTTCGCCACCATCACTTACCTCTTTTTCACAATGCAAAGCACAGGTTTTAAAGTGCAATAATAGATTAAACAAAGCTTGAGATTTTAGTCTGAGGTCCAGATTTGCATCCGTTAAATGGTCATAATAGAGCTGCATGCAGTGAAAAATGTTAATGGAAAATGTTCTGCTGGTTAATCTTAAACCCATGGTCAATATTTGTGAATTTACCAGATGGAATTTTAAACAGAGGTAAACAACACTACTACACTGTCAACCAGAGGCCATATATTCAATCCAAACTTTAAGATGTACAGTAGCAGCAAATAACTGAAGCTGAAGCCTTACTGTTTCCATGAAAGGTCTAATAGCACATTTCTTCCACGATTTGGGACTGAGGACATGGCACTTGGTCTCAAGGACATCTAAATCAAGATAATAGACCTTTCCAGCTGGACCCTACAGCACAGGAAAGTGGACCTATGAAATAAACAGGTTCTTGCAAAGATGAAAAATGCATATATAGTCTGGCTTCGAATCTGTAAAAACAGTTAATTGATCAATATGAGTAGATCTATGAATAGTGTGGTTGCCTTTCCACTGGTGAAAATGACAGCACTGTTTACCAACCTGTTGATGCGCCTGGACGTTTGTGATTCTATTAAGGGCAAATTTGTAACCTGTTTTTCTGTCCTCGTTTACGTACGTGACGGTCAGTCGGGACAACTTCTCCACAGTCTTGTCGTCACAGGGAACATGAATTAAACTTGTCCCCGAGACACACAAAATATTTGCGGTCAGAAAAATCCAAATCAGAGTCAACATCTTTCTTTCTCATTAGAGACACTGTCATGCACAGGATGACCAGGTTTATTTCAAATGCAGTCTAGCATCCGTTTATACCAGGAGATGAATGTGACTTTGGAATCAGGTTTGATAAACATTAACAAGATGATCAATGTGTGACCTCACTGTGATGTAAATAGCATGTGTGTGTCAGTCTACAGGCTCCAAATCTACCCCAAACCTATCCAAACTGATTCACAATATACACTTTAAACGAAAATATAAGAAGAAGAATCAATTAATATTTAAAATACAAATAAACACTCTACCTTAGGAATGCTCATTCCTCCTGGTGAAAACCAGTCATGTGCAGCAGAGTTAAGTTCCACACAAAACCTCTTTAATTTTCTTGTGAAAATAAAGACCTTGATTGGCTAGTTCATGCGTGTTTGTTTAGAGGTAGACCTAACTTAGAGGAAGGTCGATATTTAGGTCCTGAGAGGAGTTTTTTGGCTATATACTCTCACATGCAGTAGTTATACTTTATTCGATCAGACGATGGCGCTGGTATTGCAAAGATGCGACACAAATTTCCATTCAGATCCTTGTGGATGGACACAGAGCCTGCGTCCCAATGTGCATACCATCCACCCTACTATTCAGGGCAGATAGGGTGGGTAGTATGCACATTGGGACGCAGGGATACTGCAGGTTGAATCCAGTATGGAAACAGGTTTTGCGGTCAAAGGTATCTATGGTCATCCAAATGTCAGGACAGTGGTATACATTGGTATTTTGATGTTTATTATTATCTCATTCATGCGCCACTGTTTTTGCATTGTTTCCGAGACGTTCATCTCAAAAGAGTTATAATTATGACTCGCTATTTAACAATAACATAAAAACAATAACATAAAGGAAGATTTAGAAATCCTCAGAAATTAAAATAAAGCAATGTGTTGTCTTTTATTCATTCTCGATTAATTAATCTCAATTAAATTAGTCACTTAAGTGATTCATTTGGAACCACTTGAAAAAAATAATAGAAACCATCAGAGAATGTGTAATGGTTTTACTGGTTATAACAGGAATTTTACTGCTTTTAATGGAAACTGTTATGGTTTCTACTGGTAATTGGTCGCCTTCTATTGGTGTCTTGTTAAAACCACTAAATCCTAATGGGAATATTCTTCAATATTCAAGAATATGTTCTAAAACACACTACAGGAAACCATTTTTACTGGTTTTAATGGTTAAAAGTTTATGGTTTGTAAATTTGTATGTGTATTTGTAGTGGAAACCATTAGAATTTCTGTGATGGTTTCTATTGTTTTTTTTGTTTTTTGTTTCTTCAGCAGGGAAGATAAATCCACTCCAATTCTGTTATTATAAATGTAGGAACACAATTAAAGAAACGTTTATTCTGCCATTACTTTCATGTTATTTTCATAACTTTTCAAACGTCATTTATACATGGATGTTCCATCTTAAGATAAATCAACGTTGCTTTACTGTCCAGTGGTGAGCCATAAAGTGCCAGTTTTCAGACTCTTGAAAGCTTCTCGTTAAAACATGGTTTAAATTCGTTATTAGATCTAAACACAAAGCTGACAGACTATGAATGAGCTGAGTTCGGATGACAGGTTTGCGCGAGAGGGAGTGTCCAGCGCGCACAGCATTCAACACGAGCCTGACGCGCATCCAGTGCATTCAACCGCACCACCGTCAACGCACATTTACGTGAACTTCCTCATTGAAGATGGTGTTAATGAGGAAGGTCTGCTGCTTTCTGCTCTGTTGTGTTTTTGAAGCGAGCGTTGCGCGCCGGACCGAAGAAGCGGAGACCTTGGAGAAGATTGAAAGCGCGCGCTGTGTCTCGCGCTGCCTGACGCTTCACATCACGCAGATCACCGCGTTATTCAAGCACCTGCAGGTAAGAGCCACCAAGAGTGAATGTTTCTCGCTGATAGTTTAGTTTAGAAGGTAGGTCCGTATTTTGTATGGCCAATATAGCCTTTAAGAAGAGCTTCGTTTACCATTATCGCATTGTCCCATTGGCAACTTTCTGGTTGTTGACACTGAATTGAGAAGAATAGCTGTTGGAAATATATAAATAAAACTATTAAAGGTCGAAACAATAAGCCGCAAACACGTAAAAGCTAACATACAAAATTAACAATTAATTGTTTTGATCAACAGCAAATTGCATGCCAGTGTAATTTTATGATCTCCGTTTGTAACATAAATTATAATATATTTAAACAATACAGAATGTTTCAAAGCAGCTTCATAAACGAAAAACAACAGTAGGCCTATAACTGTTGCTCAGTTTTGATACAATTTCTGGAAAGCAGAGGTAACACTTTATTTTAAGATGTCATTGTTACACGTTACATGTTCTTACTATTATAATAACAACAAATTATGCATAATTACATGCAAGTAACCCTAAACCAAATGCTAATCATATAGTAAGTACATGTAGCTAATTAATGTATAATTACACTGTAACAAGGACACCTTAAAATAAAATGTAACCCTAGAAATACAATAGTGTAACTATTCGGGTAAATTTAGTTCAAAATGTGTGAATATTGTGAAGTTCAGTAGTTATAACCTCAATTCAGCTAAAAAGTGTTTGAAACCATACATTTATTGTCTTTTGCATCCCTATGTGACAACTAGCCCCAATCCCATTAGTTTCAGATGCTGAGTTGGGCTCTTTTCTGAGCATATGCAGTTGGTTTAGTGGATGGGAAACACGTTGCTTTTTTGTGTATGAATGAAGTGTTTAATGGCTGTTTTCACCTGTTTTCTTCATGAGTTTATCCCCTAACTGACTGGAGATCAGCTTTAGTGCAGTTGTAGTTAATTGTGTGGTATTTGGAGCTTGAATCATGAAAGCATATGGTCTGACAGCCCACCATGCAGCATGACTTTCTCCTATATCTCTGTCTTTCGGTTCTGTTTGCTGTGTATCTCTTGAGCTTATGTTTGTGGCAGCTCAACCCAGCCATAATTAAGTCATAATTAGAGGCACATTATGAAAAACTATCCACTTTAGTAGTTCCAGACATTGAACTTTCTCTCTGATCTACTTCTATTCTAATTTTCTCCTTCAGTTCCTGTCTGTAAATCTTGATTTGACTTTTAAATCTATGATTTCATCATAAAATTTCATCTGGATACCAGAGGCCTTTTTGCTGCGTGCATCTTGCATTTGCATTAAAATATTACTTTTGCTTAACATTTACCACATAAAACAGTGATAACTTGCCATTGTTAACTTAAAGAGCTATTTCTACCTGATTTCACACATTTAAATAAATTTTGTTGGTATAAATGCATTTAGGTAAAATTAATGATGTTAATTTCTTTTTTTACTTGAATAAAACCAGTTAATTTGACCATTTTTTCAGTATGTTAGAAAGTACAGAGAGTATTCACTCTCATTGGTACCTGAGACCTTGATTCAATTAGCCAAAATATTTCATTAACGAGTGGGAGGGAGATTTGTAGAACGTTGTGAATGACAATTTGTTTTATTTTGCTGTGCTTTTTACTGAGTTCTGTGGGTGCAGATGCCATGTAGGTCTGCTTATTACCCATAAAATAGCGACATGTTTTAGAATGAGACCACTGACACTCATATATGACTGAGTGTCGGATAACTGTTGCTTTTTTATTGTGGGAACTCTGGGAAGTAACACGAGGGACTGCCTTGTAAAGGACTCACTAACACATTCTTGTGCGAGCTTTGGTAAGAAGGCTTCTGAAAAGCATATTATAACATCACTGTAATTAAATAAGGATGAGATGACTCACTGCAGACTGAATTCTTCTCAGGGAGTTTCTTTATTCTAAGCAGAATTCCAGCCATAATTTCTGTTTGTAAGACGGGACGTCGTGTAGGTTTCATGTTACCGCTCAAAGCATAGCTGGGGGTTTTGAAGAAGGTGTCCTCCCATTTTTCCTCAGCCCTTTAAAAGTCAAAAACCACAGCCAGTTCAGCGTCCTTACATGCACCTGCTTACACGAACCACTTCAAGAAAAGGAATGTTTGATAAGTCATCATCTCTCGAGCTCGTCCTTTGTTGCAGCGACTGCTCTGACTGCAGGTGCACGATTTACAACGTCTCCAGACAATGGTTTTTGTTGTGTTAATGGCGTTCATATCCGGTGTCAGCGCAAATGGTTATACTGCGGTAAAAATGCAAGTTATTGCACATGACAGGTGTAGAGTGACGGACATCAAACAAATGTAGGCAAAGTTTTCATTTAGGTAGAATTACACTCCTTCTTTGTTCTGCTGACCTTAAAGTGGTGTTCACACGGACACTGGAGGTTTCCCAGTCCATAAGGACAAGATTTGGCTGATTATTGTGGGCTACACCAATCTGGCGACAAAAATAATTAGGCCTAAATGTAAGATGTATGCATTTGAATTGCATGTAAAATTTCCACCAATTTGGAAGTTTTCATATTTTTTATATTATTTTAATATTGCTTTTTTATCATTTATTCTCCCTCATGTTGTTCCAAACCAGTTATTTCTTCTTTTGCACACAGAAGAAGGTATTTTAAAGAATGTGGGTAATGAAACGCTCGATGGTAGCATTGACTTCCATAGTATTTTAAAAAGAGAAGGCTCCTAAAAGCGTGAATTGCACTTGGATATTTTCCTTGACTGCTGCCTTTGATGTCACAGCCCATGTGCTGTACATATTCTTGTCAAGACATTGTTTTCCTTTGGCTCCAAACTAAATTTCCTCATCTCCAAGTGACTGGGCTTAGATTTCACAACTGAGTTGCCACGGGCAAAGCTGGCATCATGCAAGCCTCAAACTCTCATTAGAAATTAATCACTACATGCATACTCAACTGGCTGTCTTATGTCATGAAAGAAAAAGAAGAGTTTCTTACAACCAAAAATTATTTTAATATTTTTATGGGGTATAAATGTCAAGGTGACCATCCTGAGATCTTAATGAACATCACACTAAAAGGGTACAATGATTTATTTTAATGAGTAGTTTGACCTATTATTATTATTATTATTATTACTTTATTAAAGTGTGTTAAAACAAAACTTTGAGAAGAAATAATAATCATATTTAAAAACATTAATATTATACATGTCCACCAAAGCACAGTGTGTGGTATAACCAGCATGACTTAAAAATGTCAGATGATGTGACCTTTATGACAAACAAGGATTTTTTTCTCAAGGTAAGTTCACATCAAATGATATAACCACAATGATATTTGCAAAAAAAATGTTTATCCAAACTTTGTTTCAAAATGAATAATGATTATTAAGAATCATTCAGCTCAATCATGGCCTTTAAATCTACTGTACTCACTGTACGCAACTTTCATATAAACAAAACGGATTGAAAAACCAAACCTTTCCTCCTGCCAACTTGTTCCATTACTAGCATATCCCCTTAAAGCTCATTGTCTTCTGCCAATTTGCCTACGTGACTAACAGGTCTCTGATTGCTGCTATCTTTCCAGTATTCAAGAAACCAAGTCTCGAAAATGCAGTTTAAGTAACGTTTTGCTCATATTAAATCTACTTTATCCAGCAAGATAATAGAAAAGGTGGTCGCCACTCAGTTGCTCTTGAAGAAAAAAATATTTCAAAAATTAGAAGAAAAAAAAAGGTTTCCACCCCTACATAATACTGAGATGTCCTCATAAAAATACTAAGCAACCTCTTCCTTTCATCTGACTGGTGTCGTCACTTTCCTAGCCTTCTTAGTCCTGAGTTCAGCCTTCTGTACTCCTCACTCACTCGCTAATCTGCTATTGGTGTTACTGACCATCTGTGGCCAGCATATCTCTGTGTCATTTTTCAGTATAAATAAACACAAATCTCACCCAGTTGCTGCTTCACAAGGTGCACCGCAGGGATCAGTTCTTGGACCGCTTGTTTTTCTAATCTATATGCTTCCACTTTGCCAGAGTAGTTTTAAGGCCTTTCACACCAAGATGAATGGTTGGTGCAAAAATTCAGTGTGCATCTGAATGAATGCCTGTTAATGTGTCTATTCAGACCAACAACATTATTAGCACTCTTTTTTTTACACGGAGGTGTCGTAATCTTTTTTCCATCGCACTGAGAAGAAACTGGCTAACCAATAACATTTGCACTTTTTGGTCACATGCTCAGAGTGCAGCTGTTACTTAAAATTATGACTTGGTGGCGCTTACAAACAGATGTTTATTTGCTAAGCAACAGTGAATAGCAGAGGAAGAATCCAGAATCTGTTCTCTGTATTCTTGTATTTGATGTTGTTTGATAAACGCCACAACGAATGCAAAAATCTGAACAAATCTTTTAATACAAGCAAATAAGAACTTAGTTGGTGACAAGTGAATTAGAAACAGAAATTTGCGCAGCATTGCTTTGTGTACTGTAATAACCAGAGTAGTGGTGTAACGGTACCAAAATTTCAGTATTCGGTACCAATACCAGTGAAAATCCATGGTTCTCGGTACCAATTTCGGTACCAAAGCAAAACACAAAAACATGCTAATTAAAAAATATGACTATACTTTCATTTAATCCAAACTGTGTACATATTTAATTTTAAAGGGCTTTTGAAAACCTTCTAGAGTTATTCAGCCAAGAATAACAACTAAGTTAGCTAAAAAAAAATTTAAAAAGCCCAGAACTGCTTTTCTGACTGATATGACACAAACAATGTTAACCATTTGTACATTCTCTAACACGCATATTTTAGATTCACAATTCATTTAAAAGCCTCTGGTGTGTAAAAATAGTAAATATCATCATGTCCTCCTGTTTTTGTTATCCTATTAAAAGTTATCGGAGCATTAAATAGTTAATAAAGAAACTTCATTCTAATGCTCATTATATTAGCGTTAGCCGCGCTTATGTTAACGATTAACTACTCTAATAACAGCGTTCATTTCAATCCAACATTCAAATTAAAATATTGAATAATATTCATAACAGAAGCGGTGTTTCCCACAGACTTGCACTCTATTTGTGGCGGCATATATATGCAAATCCATTCTCTGCCAGCAGGAGGTGCTTGTAAAACGGGAGAGATAGCGGTTTCCCCGGTAACGGCTGTAATCAAATAAGCACTCCACTCACAAACGCTGCTCAGGCATTACAGGCAAGATGAAATGAAAATGACATCCATAATTTTATGAAGACAGTCGGTTTCCTTCAGAAATACAGTGATATAAAAACACCCGCACCGGGTTTCGACTTTGACACGTGCAGTGCTCATGTTTATTCAACGAAGTCAAAGTCTTTAGGAAAATCTATTTGTGGCAGTCAGTTTTGATATTGTGGCGTGGGCCGCAAACAAATAAATCAATATGGGAATCACTAAGAATATCTAAATATTAAAAATTAAAATGAAATTTACCTGCTTGAACTCTTTTTCTTTCATTTGATCTGGGTGTCTGTCTTTAAAGTGTTTTGTTAGTTTGGTGTGTTTCCTACTTTTGATGTCGCCACGTCTCAGTGCTTTTATGAAGAGAGCGCATCTGCGCACCTTTCCGATAGCGCATCAAGAACCGGGTTGACCAGGTACTCGGTACCACCGGTACTTAAAAAAACCTGGTACCTTAACGTTTTAATTTTTTTAGTACCGACTTGGTACCGAAGTACCGGGTCTTTTGACAACACTAAACCAGAGTATCTGCTGTATTTCTGCTTAAAGCGCTAACTACTGTCAGAGTGTGATTTTGTATGCTCAATCAGCCCTGCTGCTATTTTTTACATATTGGTTGGAAGAGACAAATCACATGCAAATTTGAGACCAAATGTTGTGCCAAACATTCGTGTTGGTCTGAACAGGATTTCATAGTTATGCTGATGACACAAAAAAATCTATATCATTTCTAAGACCAAGCGTCAATTACTGTTTGCCTCCATCATCTTTAAATCTGGAAGGCAGCAAACTCTTTAAAGGGATGCTACATGCACTTTTACAAGTTGTTTGAACTGAAATGTGTGTTGGCAGTGTGTGTACACAACCACCCTATAATAATAAAAACTCGCAGTGGATTACATTTGTTTCTGAAGGGAAGGCGCACCCGATCTACATAAATGTGTCTTTGTTCGCGCGAATCATTCATGATCCAGCCTCATCTACAGAAGAAGTGAGTATAATGTTTTGTAATGAATCTTTGCAAATCGCCTTTCCTAATAATGTGCTAATTATCAAGTTTCACGATGAATCCTAAAGTAAACAGTCTCTCTGAGAGCAGCTCGGAAGAGAGGGGCGGGGTCAGCAGAGCTCATTAACATTTAAAGGAAAATACTAAAAAAACTGCTTGATCTGAAAAGAGCTGTTTTTGACGGTAAAAAAGGTGTTTTTTACACTACAATTGAGCAATTTTAACCAAACTATGTTACAGACTTTTCATTAAGACCCTAAAGAATCATATCAACTTGTAGAAAATGGGCATCCTATGACCCCTTTAAAATGAAATACTGACTGAAATTTTGTTCCTTGATCTTAAATATTTCCATCATGACATTGACATTGATGTTGTGCTAGTTAAGCCCTGCGCCCATATGACACTTGAAAAAATTATATTTGAACCTACACTGTTTTTTGAAGCCAGTATCATCCAGCTTGTTAAAAGCTTTTTTTCATCTGTAATATAACTGATTTACACTCTTCATGTACTTTAGAGATGCTGAACAATCATCCATGGTTTCATAACCTCCTGCAACTCGCTGTTTGTAGGTCTAGTTCAAAACTAGCAAGCAGTCAGTGACTAAAAATGTTATCACCTTGTGCATTCTTATTTATCAAAGACAGGTAACTCTCTAGTCTAAATTTTGAGATTGCACTAAACAAATGTCTCCAACCTGGTAGTCTGCAAATGTTCTTTAATAGCAGAGGAGCAGTTGTACATTATATGGCTTTACTGAAATAACTAATTTCAGTTATTATGTGCATAGTGATGTGTTATGGTCAAAACCACAACAGCTTCTGGTAATCTGTATTAAAATATAAGGGCTGGTTAGTCATAGACACTATAAAAGTCCAGCAGAAAAACGTTATTGAAACACTGTTTACAGGAAGAAGCCACACCGCAGAGAGCAGTGCTAATCTGTTTCTCTTTAGCTCTTTACTTGAAACAATACTGGAAAGGCGAGCTTAAAGAAAAAACAGGCAAGAGTTGGTGAAGCTGTAAAGGCGGTTCAGGGAAATGTCGTCAGGTCGGTAGGCACCCTCTGACACCATGGGGCATGTGGTGAAGACTGAGGTCCAAGAGAACATCACGTGATTATGGGACACTGAGGGCAGCCTGAAAAATGTTAAGCTTTGTAGAAATAAGATGGGGTTTATGGGGAACATATAGTTATTTTCCAAAGAACTGAAATGGAAGCAATGTGGCATAAATCTCTGGTGGCTATGATGGTGGTCTGTGGTGGGATCATGAAAGAAAGGTACTGTATCAAAACTCACATGAGCTTTTAAACTGTCTAAGAATGACAGGAATTAATTAAAAAGAAGTTAAAATGCAGATGATTGATACTTTCAGAGTTTAAATATTTCATTGCTGTGGTTGATTTTAATACTTTTTTTGTTGCAAATAGCTTGTTTCAGAAGTAGGTAGCATGAACAAAGAGGGCACAAACTGGTGTCCCATTATTTAGATATGTTTACTAAACATTATCCAACCTTAAAGTAACATATAATGAAAAGTAGCCTCCCACACCACCACCCATTAAAATATTGGTCCTGAGTAAAATGCTGGTCTTTAGCTCTGTTGTAGCTCATCCTGTAGAGTGTGTGCTAGTAATGCCAGGGTAAGGGAGGGCAAAAGCAAGAAATTATGTTTTATTAACAAAGTTCAGGAGGAGCACGTTCAGATAATTAACCTAATTAACATGAGAGGAGCACAATCAGTAATCAACCCAATTAACAAGATAAGAAGTGTGTATATATACACAGCAGACTTACCTCTGTTCCTTGACAGTTTTCCAGCATCCCTCCCCCACCCCTTCTCCGCACTTACAACTATTCCTGTCCTAACCTGTAGGGGGGTACTCTGGGTTCGGGCCAAAATTCAGAGCTCAGAGCCCTCCCCTCGGACAGCACGCCAAATACACATAACCTTTACTCTGTTTATTATATGTAAGTGTGAACTCGTGAACTGATAAAAAGGGAGAACTCTACACCAGAGAAAGCAAGAACTGATAAAATGTGTACCTTGAAAGCAATGGATGCCAAATGCATAAATGTAATGTCTTGAGCTTTTTGATGGTATTCAACATTTTTGTAGTGACCTAAAATTCTTTAGCTGCATTTCCACAATTTGCTACCCTATTAAAAAAAACAGGGTTTTAGGATATTGATACA
The DNA here is from genome assembly GCF_001515605.1 of Sinocyclocheilus anshuiensis. NCBI lineage: Eukaryota > Metazoa > Chordata > Actinopteri > Cypriniformes > Cyprinidae > Sinocyclocheilus > Sinocyclocheilus anshuiensis. Next base: position 242,995 of record NW_015551107.1, read on the forward strand.
AGTCCTACATTTTGGAAACAGCAAATATACTTTTAGGAAGTGAGTATCTGAATGCTCAAAAGTGACACCTAAAAAGAATCATGAAAACTGATCAACTACACAAAAATGTTAAAAGCAGCCTCATTTTAATTTTGTCATTGGTTTTATGGTGTTATTTTTGCATTTCATTGCGGTCTAATTTTTGGGATTTGCCCCAATACACTGCCTTACAGTCTGGGGCAGCAATTTATACCATAAAAACTGTATTCACCTATCACACAAAACTTCACACAACTACCCATCACACAGAACTTTCTGCATTTTTAGATTTTCATCTGATTTAAAAGCTTGTTTCCTCATAAGGACCAAAGAATGTCCCCACAAGGTCAAACTGTATTTGTGGGTACACTTGGTGCCCATAACATAGGGAATAGTAGGTACACACACACTCACACAAAGGATGTGTTCTTCCTTTCATACAGCTAGACTAAATAGAACAAAACATCTTGAGACAGGGTTTTTAAAATAACTATTTTTAACTTGATTTTTTAAACTTGATACCTCATGTTTTGAATTCACTGTTGTTGTTTTTTGGCCCCCATATCGATAGATAGATGATAGATAGATAGATAGATAGATAGATAGATAGATAGATAGATATTTACATTTAGTCATTTAGCAGATAGAGGGTCAAGAGGGTCAATTCTTTATTTATTTATTATTTGTATAAATAAAAAGAAAACAAGTAGATGGAATAGAAATAGAATAGAGAGTTCTACTGTTAGAGGGTCAAGTATAGATGGAAGAGATGTGTTTTTAGCTGTTTCTTGAAGATGGCTAAGGACTCAGCTGCTCAGATTGAGTTGGCCAGAGGGGACAGCGGCAAGGAACCGAAACTCCATCGGTGACAGAATGGAGAAACCAGACTCAGTCAGGGGGCCAGTTCTCCTCTGGCAAGACGAAATCAGCAGTTCAGTTCCAGGCTGCAGCAAAGTCACATTGTACAGAGGACTCAACTGGTTCCTGTGGTCTTGTCACAGTGGCCGTCTAGGAGACAAGGTCTTCACTGGGGATCTGTCTCTAGGGCTCATCTAGTTGTTCTGGTCTCCGCTGACATTCAGGGCTGTCGAGGTCATCTCTTGTGGCTCATGTTCATAACCGTAATCTTGGGGGGATAGACTCGTTTAAAATAATGTAATCATCAGGTTTTACCCAGGTTTCTTTCACACAGAGCACATCTAGGTTATGATCAGTGATCATATCACTTACAAAAAGTGCTTTCGTAGAAAGGGACCTGATAAAGCTTGGCTTATTGAATA
>NW_015551107.1:244337-254653 GCF_001515605.1 Sinocyclocheilus anshuiensis
TAGATAACAATCTTACTGAATTTACGTTTAGCATTAGCCAGCACTTTTAAATTTGCCAAGATGTCAGGCGCTCTGGCTCCCGGTAAACATTGGACTATGGTGGCTGGTGTCTCTATTTTCACATTCCGTACAATTGAATCACTAATAACTTGAGCACTTTGATCAGGTTTCTCAGTGGGTGTGTCACTGAGTGGGGAGAACCTGTTTGATGTTTTGATCAGAACCGAAGAGCGGTGATTTGACCCGCGACTATGCCGCCTCACAGTCACCTAGTCGCCCTGCGGCGGAGGCTCTGTAACCGGAACCGAACAATGTACAGGACTCCCTGCAAGCGGTGCAAACAACAATAGCAGGAGAAGAAGCCATTACTCACTGTGATTGAAGAATGACTCTGACTTACCACTGTTGTTTGATGAACTTGTGAAAAAACAGAGCGATAGAGAAAATAAATGGAGCGAGAGAGAGAGAAAAAAAAAAAAGAAAACATAAATAGACGTGAATGGAAATGCAAATGACAAGCTAACTGGCTAACGAATGCTAACGCACTGCACGTACGCTGCACTCGCGGTTTTAGAATAAAAGCGAACGATCAAATTAATCAGATTAATTTGATAGATCATTTTAGAATTATGGTGGGAGTTAAGTTATATTTTATCACTTTAAACAACAGAGAGTGATAGTAAGATAGAGATTCAACAGAAAAGCGAAGCTACGCGGAGCTACAATCACAAACCACTCAGCAGCACGGCAGACAGGAAACGGAAGTGTAGACAGTGAGTGATTCCACCAGGAGGGAACAGTAAATGTAAAAGTTTGTGAAAGTGATTTTGTGCCTCTTTGGGATGGCACTATTATGTGCCATTCACCTGCAGAAATCAAGCTTCTAGAGGGCAATGTAAGTCTGAAGTAGTGAATTTAAGTAAAGGTGCGCAGAGCCAGTGGTGGTTTTGTTGGCAAACATTAATGCCTTGAATTTTATACGAGCAGCTATTGGTCGCCAGTGCAAATTGATAAACAGAGGTGTGATGTGCGTTCTTTCCGGCTTGTTAAAGACTGCAGCCGCATACTGGATTAATTGTAGAGGTTTGATAGAACTAGCTGGAAGACCTGCCAAGAGAGCATTGCAATAGTGCAGCCTGGATAGAACAAGAGCTTGAACAAGGAGTTGTGAAGCATGTTCCGAAAGAAAGGGACTGATCTTCTTAACATTGTATAAAGCAAATCTGCAGGACCGGGCACTTTCAGCAATGTGGTCTGAGAAAGTCAGCTGATCATCAATCATAACTCCAAGGTTACTGGCTGTTTTTGAAGGAGTTATCGTTGATGTGCCTAGATGGATGCTGAAATTGTGGTGAAGTGTTGGGTTTGCTGAAACCACAAACAGTTCTGTCTAGGCAAGGTTGAGTTGAAGGTGATGGTCCTTCATCCAGCAAGAAATGTCTGTTAGACAAGCTGAGATGCGAGCAGCTATCGTCGGATCATCAGGATGGAATGAGATGTTAAATTTAAGTTTCTCTTTGGCTAGCACAATTGTGTGTATGAAACACATGTGTGACGGCAAGGAGCTTATGATAAAAGCATGTCATGTGGCTTAGTCTTGGATTGCAATTGATCTAAGACTGTAGTGCTTTAATGATCTCTATGATGTTGCAGTTATATGAGATAATGTAAGAAAAACTTCAAAAGTAACTTTTATAAATATAGTTTATAGTGTAGTTCATAAAGAGGTTTCTATTCTGGCACTCATAGACATGAAGAATCAGCATGTGAATCTCAGCAATGGTGACAAAATATTCTGATAATTTGTATGTGATTTTTGAACATGACAAAACAAAGCAGTAAAAAGGCACAACAAAAATATAAGCAAATACTAAGACAATGCAGCTGCATAATTTATTCATGTCGCAATGCATGCTGGGAGCCATGGATGAGTTATGATTGGTGCACCCAGAATGCAATGCAACATGAAGCCGTCTGATGCTCGTCACCATTGTTGAGATTCATAGCTGATTCTTGATGTCTGCGTGTCTAAACAGTACAGACGTTTTATACTGGTGTGCAAAGTGTTTTTAAAGCTTTTCATATTATTTCATTAATATGCAGTAGTGATAAATAACAAACTATATTACTCATTACCACTGCTGACATCCGTGAACCTGGCTACAACATGACAACAACACCATTATCAAAAAGACAGCCAACATAATCTAAACCCATTTTCACTCGGTTTTTCTTACCATAACCAATGTGCTTCATAAACACAGTTACAGCAACCAAAGAAAAACTATTGTTAAAAAGTCAAGGGTCAAGAGCCCAACTAAAACACTTATCTCCACAATGGTGACTTCAAATTGTGTTATTTTCAATAAACATTAACATCTAAATCTCTGTTAATTCTTAATAAGAATTTTGTAGACGCATGACAAACAAAAAGTCAAACTGGTTAGTAATGTGTGAAGCTGGTGATGCTGTTTGTGGAGATGATTAATCATCTTCTGCTGAGATCTTGAGAGATTTAATGTCTTCTTTTATTTCAGTTGATTTCATCTAAGACTATGGCTGAAGTTAGTTGTAGTTCTTGTGTTTCTCTTTTCTTCAGTGATTCTGCTTGTTAACAGCAGCTGTTCATCACTAATGCTCAATCAGCACTTAATTAATCACATAATTATCTCATCAACTTTAACACTGCTTCAGTGTTACTTTAACACTCTTGTAGAGTGGGACCATATATGCTCCAAGCAGTGTTCATTTAACACTCGGGATTTTACTGTGTATGTGCGTTGATCAGGGTTTATTTATATAAAAGCCAAAATGTCTCTTCAGAAGACTTGGATAAAACCACTCATGTGGATTACTTTTACAATGTCTTTTTGAAGAGTCAAAATTTTGGTTGTCCCAGATTTTATTCAAAGTATATATATAAGAGACATCTGGGCTTTTACAGAAAAATAAACCCTGATCAACACATATATAGAGTTCTTCAAATATGGCAAACATGCTTGCTTCATGAGTGAGAACCAATGAGGTTTGTTCTCTTTGGGTGACTCTTGAGTTTGATTTGAGAGTGAATAAAGACAATTTTGTACCTTAATGTCTTTTTTTGGAGCTTGAAAGTTTTGAGTACCATTGCCTTTCATAAAATGGACAAAAACAGCCAAAACACTTGTCAAAGTTCTTCTTTCGTGTTCTGACGGTCAAAAGAAAGTCATATGAATTTGGAGCGACATGAGGATGAGAAAATAATGATTTGTAATTTGTTGCTACACTATTCCTTTAACAATGTATTTCTGATCGAAATCAGTAAGAATGGTAATTGTATGTTAGTTTTAGCTGGACTTCAGAAGACACATGACACAGACAGACCTTTGAGCTGAGCTTTAGCTCCGTCATATATTTATCCTTATCTAAGCAAACACATTACAGTTCATGAACCGCACTGATGATTACTCATGGTTGTTTAATATACCTTGACAGTGATGTATAGCAGCTTACAGTCGGTTTATTTTGGTAGAAGGTTTTTATCTGTTGGATAAATGGTTTTTATGGTTCAATCTAAATCACTCATTAAGGGAAAAAGCTCTGTTCTCTCTTAAGTGGGCAGGACATGTTTTCAGCCCCTAAGACTAAGGATTTCACTTCAATTTTATCTTCTTGTTTTCTGTGTTTAAAGAAAAAACATCTAAAACAAACTTAAGAGGATTTCTTTTTTATCTCTTCATGAAAGTTTGTGAAACAGACCTGTAAGTGTTATGGGTTTAGTTGGTTTAGTTTGAAGGTGTGGAGTGAGAGCTTTAGTCTGGGAAGCTCATCAAGAAGGATTTAACCTTGATGTGATCTCTTGAGATGATGTTACGCTCCAGCATTCCTTTGGAGACCACTACTGGAGACTCCGTGACACACAATGGGCTCTCTCTGTCCTTAAAGTCCTAATTAAAACCTCACAAAAGACTTGTGGGACCTCAGAGGAGGCGTGACTCACGTTTGCTGTGGATAAATATTGGTTACCAGTGCGAGTGTCTGGAGGATTACTGCGGCGTTCGCCTGCATGATGATCACTCTTATATATGTTTGCCTTTGCCATCATTTCAGAGCAGCATTCAGATGGCATTTTACATGAAGTTACAAAGAAGTCTTTGTGTTTGTGGTGTCTGCCGTCCCCTCATTCCCAAAGACAGTGTGACATAAGAGAAGTCTAAACACAGACACTCTGGACTGTCATTCATTAGCTATGGTTAAATCCTCATCACCACTTTTCCAAAACAAGGTTTGATTAGATGTTGACGTATGCTTGAGGCTGTGGTTATGGTGTGTTTACTTCCTCATACATGATTCATTCTTGCCCATGTCGCCCTACGCTGGAAGGAATTCTGACCTCAGGCTTTAAATGCCACTGTAGGCCTATGGCAAATATATATCATAGTCATCTAACGGTAATAAATGACAGGAGACTGGTGCTCTTGTATTAAACAGTTGAAACTTTTGTAGAAATATGCCGAAGAGATGACTCATCAGACAGTGATTTCAAAATTGTAACTTTAACTTTAACTCAATGTAGTTAATCAATTAGAATTTAAAAGAGATGGGTAAAATTTGTCATGTTTATTCTGTGGAGTTTTATGTTCTAAAACTCTTAATTTGAAGTTTATTTTTGATTCCATTGTATCTGTCTTTACTTTTCCTCTGTGTCTTTCCTTGTTTTAACTGTTTTTTTTTATTATGCACACCTGTGTCTGTTTTAGTTCTTGTCATTAAGTAAATGTATAGCCCTCGGTTTCAGTTGTCTTTAACTCAACTGTTAAAAAACCTGTTGGTTTTTGCAGTTCTTTGGGATTACCTTCTTCAAATGGTGGGACAAACAAAGTTTTTCAAGACTTCAGTTAATAAATGATTTAAACCAGACGCTTTGCAAAATGATTCGCTTTTGCAGCACTCAAAACACTGGTGATGCCTCCTTTTGCAAACCAATTGCAAATACTTTACAGAATTTGTATTCTATTAAATGCAATCAACAAATCATCTAGTACAATTAAATACAAATAGTCTACATAATATTTGTTATTTTATTAAACTGTAGGGATTGTTTTGATTGTTTTAAGGAGAGCTTGGTTAATCAGGCCAATAAGAGACTATTATCTACAACTCTTCCTTTTTATTCTACAAATGTGTCATTAAAATGTCACAAAACTGATCTGAGGTCAGGTAAAAAAAAAAAACATGTAAACAGTGGTTGATGGATTCATAGACATTGTACACTAGCTGCGAACCACTAACATTTTGAACCAGTTATGATGTAACAAAGCCTTATTTACTGAATCATGTGACTTCACTCCAACATCACTCCATATAACTGGTTCAAAATGATTTGCAACGGTTTCAAAGCTTCATAGAACAGTGCTTCAAAAACTTCTGAGATTGTCTTCTTGTTTTTGTTTAATAAATGTTTACACTGTGATTAGATCCATGCCTGCACTATGAGACATAATCGTGCCTTCAGAAATCCTATTTGCTGTATTCCTGCTCAATGTCAAACTGACCACAATCTTCCAAACAATCCTTAAAATACATCTTATACATTCCCATCTGTCAAAGCTTTCTCTAGTGTGTGAGCAACCTTAAAAGATGAACCCTCTATTTCATACTCAGTAATCTGAAACTTTGTGATGTCATTGTAATCATTTGTATGTGTTTCTTGGTCTCTTTCAGAATGACCGTGTGTTGGACTGGTGTGAGGACCACAGGAGATGTTCACAGGTAAAATGTGTTTTCAGATTAATGAGCTTGACATTATTCATTGAGCTCACAGCTTCTCACATTGCCTCAGCACTGCTAAATAAAACTCTTTTCAAATGTAATTTCCTTTCATTACAAGGAAATGGCCAAAGGTTAATGCCTTTATACAAACCACATACCCTGTACCTACACTAAACCTCACTCGTGTCTAATGGCTTCTGGAAACCCAACATAAACAGCATTGAGAGCCACTGTTGTACCCAGGGCAATTTTTTTGCCTTCCTTCCACCGGATTATGGTAATTTTAGATTGTAGTACTTTATAGGAGAAATAGAGATAGCACTTTAATATTTTGGTGTTCCCTACACTTCTATTTTCCAAACATAAAATCAGAATTGATGATATTCAATATGTTATTGAGCATGAGTCACCTGTGCATATTATTCCATATAGCGATCACTTTTTACTATCCAGTAAGTTCCTGGTGGATAAAATCACATCAGTTGTGAACATGTTTCATGTTGACTTTAAGACCAAGTTTGTTTTTCCTAACTGGTTTGCCCCATGGGAAATAAATACGGATAGGTTAGGGGTACTGCAATAAGCATTTACAGCACACCTCTCCTTCCACTAGAGTTCATTTGCAAGGATGCATTTATCACAAGAGCTCCCTGGATTCAGCATACTTTAGGGAAATTTTCAGCATTGACTCATGGAAAAACGTGTCTCTACCAACGTTTTTGCAAAACTTCAAAGACGTACCTATACATACAACTCCCAGTAGTAAAATGAACACTAGTGGCAGTAAAACACCTACAATTTTTCTTCCTTTTTTACACAAATTATAATTACATTAGCCAGATTATTGATTAATTTCTTATTTTTGCGCAGTCCATTGCAAAACACTATGTTATGAGCTCCAAACAATTTGACCACACTGCATTATTTGTAAACAATACATTTTGAAGTTTGCATCACATAACCAGCTCCATATGTATGGCTTTTCTGACGAAGTAAACTTGCTCAATAGCGCACCTGGTACAGCATTGTATTTGCTTGGGCATGAGTCCAGTGAAACATGAGCCACGATAAAAGTGCTCAAAACTTGTAGAAGCGCAGTTGCTTCAGCAAATGCATTATGTCACATTTGCTTTTGTTAAGACTATCAGTTAAGTTTAAGGTAGGGTTTAGTGAATGTCATCTATTTTGAATAAAATTAAACTTTAGCTTTAGTGCCACTCACTGGACATTCCTTCTTGAAAGTGTTGCGAAATGTGCAAGAAGTGACATAATAGGTGCGTTTTTCCAGTGAGTGTGGGTTTGAAATATAAGCAATGTTAATATTAACTCAGACATAGCACAATACAGTAGCATTTTTAAACTTTTAAAATGAATTTGTGTTGCAAGGTCTTTCAAATGGTCCCAGTTGTGGTATACTATAGCTCCTAAACACAGTGTTAAATCAGAGGAACTGAGACTGAAGCAGACCATGAAGAATACTGACTGATTTTTTTTTTTCAGTAATAATGATATGCAACCGTAATTGCCCTTCGATAAGCTAGTAAACATGGTTAGCTCATTAATGGTAATTGCCTAAGCCCAGACATCTCTGGCTGCCGTCCGCCAATCACCAACCACCGCTCACCCTGAGGGCCAGAGCTTTAAAATCCCTGAATGAAAAAGAGCAAAAACATTCCTTGTGAAAGCCGTATTTCTCACACCAAGCGTTTAAGCCGTTCTAATTGCTTTCAGATGGAAGTAATCCACCGTCAGCCCTTCCAATAACAGGTAAAGTAAATGTTGTGTTTTTTATGAAAATAAGCTGTGTTCACATCCTCCTGGGCTGAGCTGCGTCTCTAAAAGTGCACTTGAAATTAGCTCCTGTTTATTCGTTTAAAGCCCAGGCCAGGAAGACGCTGTTTTTTTCTTTTTCTTGTAATTTCTTGTTTGCTTGTGAAGGACTTTCTACATCTCAAATTCTTTGTTTGTATATTTTGAGTGCATGATCACCACAAATCCCCTCCTATCCCTTTCAAAAAATATGTTTAACTCGAGTGTGCTCTTATTATACTTATTTTAAACAAAACAAACAAAAAAAAGAAAAAAAAAAGAAAGTATACATACTCTCGGCCCCGCCCCCACAGAGTTTATGTGTTTACAGTGCTTGTATACTTTATACAAAATTCATACAAAATCATACTTAAGTGTACTTGGCTTACACTGACAAGTATACAGAACAGTCTAAGAATATTTGGCCTATACTTGTACTTTATAAAAAAATATTATAATTTAGTATTCTATATATACCAGGGGTGGCGAACGTCGGTCCTGGAGAGCCGCAGCCCTGCAGAGTTTTGCTTCAACCCTAATCAAACACACCTGAACAAGCTAATCAAGGTCTGAAGGGTTACTAGGAAGCTACAGGCAGGTGAGTTTTAATTAGGGTTGGAGCTGAGCTCTGCAGGACTGTGGCTCTCCAGGACCGGAGTTCGCCACCCCTGATATATACTCTGTATATTTTATATATCTAACAGTATACTACACTTTAAGTACATCTTTTTTTCATAAACTAAAAAAGTGGGACAACTTAGTCCCAAGAAGTTCTGAAAATAGTACACTCATAAATATACTACTGGTACATTAATTTTAGTATACTTACTACACAAAATATACTTGGAAAATATACTTGAACTTTACTCAAGGCAAGACACTACAAGCAAAACCATTGGCCATTAGGCCAATTTTGGGATATTTTGCTTCCATAACATCTTCTTTCAGACTACTGGAAAGAAAACATACAAAATATAAATTTGAGTGTTTATTTTATTACACTTTATCTGTTTGCGTCTGTAGATGTCAATTATACAGCACATATCTTTACAGGCCGCTTCTCAAAAGTAGTTTCTCTTGAACTTCAGTACTTCCACACACCAAACTTTTCATAGTATATAGGTTTTTACAGAGGGGTTTGTGCATCATTCACCTGATTTATATAACATTATTCCTAAAACATGGTGAATTGTTTTCTTACTGTTAACAGTATTTTCTGATTTGATAAAAAAGGAATATCCAGAATCCCCTTTGTAAAAACCTTTAACTCTGATATGTCAACAAAATAAAACATTTTGGCTTTGTCCAATATTCAGATTTCTGTTCTGGAAATGTATTTTTAATTAGATTATGGCTCATTTGCATATTCAAATATAACATTTCAGAAAACTTGTAATACAAAATAATGTGTTATTGTACTGTGATTTTGAATTTAATTATTCACTTTGGTCTCAAGTTTACTTAAAAAAATGAACTTGAAGTATACTTTTCCCCAAATGCACAAGCCACAGCATCTATAATGAGCAGTGGCTGGTGTTAGGAGCTTGATCAGGGCGTCACCCCAGCACTTGTCCAGTCTTATCCATCAGGCTTGACTCCGGGTGAAGGAGAAAGCTGTCAGATGTGTCACTGTGACAACACAAGTAGTTTACTACGCCTCTGGAACGGGATTAACCCCGCTGAAGCCACTCTCTCTTCTCTTAAGTAAAGCTTAGAAGCAGATGGAGGCCTGTGCCCTGCTGGGGTTGACCCGGTCTGGGCTGGGGCGCAAGCTTTGGACCCTGATCAGCAGGTGAGCCGAACGCCTGGAGGGTCATGAGGGTCACTCTGTGTGTGGCCAGCTGAGCTCGTGCTGAAGCCATGAGGGCACTGACGGCCACTGCTGACTCAGCAGCTTCCCGCTTTTTACGGGGCATATTGTTTTGAGATTTTGGGAGCTCATTATGTTTAACAGTTCCTGGAAGTTTCACAGGAGAGCTTATTCCAGCTTTGTTTGGCAACTGGTCATTTTGGAGGTTTAAAATTAGTCTCATTAGGTATCAGCAGTAATATTGTACGTTGTTGCTCATGCTGATAAATCAGCCTAGCTCTCTTATCATGGTAACCAAGCCTCAAAATACTGGTGGCTCTCACAGTGGTTTGTGTGAGCCACACAGTACTCTTGTCAGGGTTGCCAGATCTATGTAACAAAACCTGCCTATGGTCAATCAAAACTAACCAAAAACTAGTCCAATGACCATTTAATAACCCAAAAGTTAACCCAAATACCACAACTATGCCACTCCCATACCTAAAATACAGATTTTACAGTCACTGTAATTATGCATTACACACAATTTCAACTTAAAAATCACTGAATAGTAGTAATCATAAAGTTTATCATAAATCATCTTTCATTAAGGTTAACAGTTTTTGCAATAGCATAAAATTATAAGAAAAAATAAAAATGTTATATGTACATGCTTAAATGTATACAAAAATGTTTTAAGGTGTGTGTTTTTCTTAGCTTAACACAATATGCGTTCCTTGCAAAAAATCTGTGGAATATCAAAAAATGTGATATTTTGAAGAGCACTGTTTGTGCACGTTGTTGGTGCCAAAGTACTTCATTTTGACAAATAATTACAAAGAAATGGCAAGTAACATACTCCAATTATCTTGAAACAAAAATAGTTTTTAGTTGTTTCAATTGTTACAGTTGTCGTTTATCATGTAAATTGCTTTTGGTATATGAGTGGCACAGAGGTGGCAGTTTT
>NW_015551107.1:254669-290631 GCF_001515605.1 Sinocyclocheilus anshuiensis
TTTGAAAAATAATGTGTTTTTTGAACATTAAAGCATGTCAACATATTCTGTTACACCAAATACACAAAATAATGATCTTTAAAAAAGCATCATATGACCCCTTTAATGTGTATCATTTAATAATGATATATTTGTTATTTGTAATATATTTTCACTTTCACTCACACACAACTTAATTTATATTTGCTATTGAGAATTTTTATATTATTAATGAAAAACAACACACGCATAGGTATTAAAATATGTAAAAAATAATCAGAAGTTGAGAAAACTCAAACGCACGAGGCAACAATCTGTAGGATCTTTTTGAGTATACTAAACATATGGAAACTTATGGCTTGAATTTTAGGTTAAGCTGAGCATTAAAATTACGTTTTTATGGTCTAAAACTTTCTCAGTTTATCTAACTTGTGTATCAGTTTCTTAAACAAACTAAAAAAAAACGGTTATATAGATTTGATTCTAAACACCAAAACAAGGCACAGACTAGTTGAAATGGAAGAAACTTCAAGGAGAACACTAATCTCAGTGGTGACATATAAAATACAAACAAAGACAATAGAGCTAAGACATCTAATTCATCATTAGTGATCAAACTGAGCATGTTTAACAGCCTGCTAGATGTGACATCATAAGCTAAGTTACTCAAACTAAAATGGCCTAAAAGTTGACTTAATTTTTCATAATTTTTTCAACATCCAGAAAAGTTTGTCTGACAACATGGATTTGGGCTTTTAACAGTGATAAAGTACTTGTTCTGTTACATGGCTTGCAAGATGTGATTGAAATATTGTGACAGCTTTACTGTCAATGATTTTTTCCAGAAGCTTAAATACATCAATTGTGTAACGTTAAACCCCAGTTCAAACAGTTCCGCGCTTAAAGCGCTCTACACATTCTTATTCAAAGCACCAAATAATCGCAACAGCATGAAATCAACTGTGGTTTTCACCTAAAGCAATACATTTAGCTTCAAAACCACAGAGAGCCTCAAAGCCAACATTACAGTTCCTAAAGTAAACCATGCTCCGTTGCCATTTACATATCTGAAATATGCTCTGTTACCTTTAACGGCACGTGAAATAGTTTATGATGACGGATTCATTTGAACCATATGAGTGGCGTAGACAACTCCTCCTCGCGCCGCTGAGAGTTTCTGCAGGCTGGTGAACTCCGTGGCCTTGTGTCGTAGCTTCTCCTCCACCATTAGCAGCATGTTTGCTGTGAGCGTGTTGCGTGTGGCCTGCAGACACCTGAACTGCAAAGCCAAGTCAATGGATTGCAGGCACTCGGAACACCCAGGTTGTTCCCATAATGCACCAGTGCAGATTGTGTGCTGATTTAAACTGCAGCAAGCAACGGATGCTTTCCAGTTCATTTGCTGCCCCGAGTGACACCTTTAATGACCGGCCCGTCCTGCGTTCGTCAAGCAGGCTGATGTTTCACTGGGAAGGCGTTTGCATGTTTTACTAGAGAGCTCCCGGGATTCAGAAACACTGAATTAAAGATGTTTCTGCACATATGGTTTTTGTCATAGCGCGTTTGCAGCCCATGAGAATGTACACTAAATCAGAACATGCAGCCTTCCTTTAGAATCATGAACAGGCAAAATGAGAACGCTGAGAGGTCAAGAAGAGACCTTCAAAATCAAGTCCGAGATGATTTGTGTTTCGTTAGGGGGGTGGTATGGACGTTTGTCATCGGCTTCCATATGGATAAGCCATTTGAGTTGTTCTTGACATTGAGAGATGAATGGACTTCCACTCTTTCTCGGGCTACACTGCGTCTCCTAATGTTTCAGTTTTTCGCGTCTGGCGTTTGAAGGTTCATCGGAGGTGAGGCCGGGAACACAAGCTACCGTTCCTTTTTCCTTTGGCCTCTTGCAGCGAGCACAGCTTTCTCCTATTTGTTGCCATCTTGTTCTGCACGGCTTTCAAAAGGTCTCAGAGGGTCTGCGCCGCTTCTCAGAAAGATTTTCTGAATTTGTTCCACCACGTCACAGACCCCTTTAAAGCTCCTCTGGTTTATGATGACATATGTTCAGAAAAAATGCTTTTCTGATCAGATGATCATCTGATAACACTTTACAATAAGGTTAACGCTCGTTAACTTGATTAGTTGACATTCATTAACAATGATAAATACTTTATGAATCTTACACTCTTAAAAAAGATGCTTGGTTTGAATCAGGTATTCTATGAAGAACCTTCAACATTTGTGGAAACTTTTCAGTGCACTAAAGGTTCTTTATAGTGAAAAAAAAAGTCCTTTAGGTTAATAAAATATTCTTCACACTAAGAAAAAAAATGGTTCTTTTAAGAAGTGTTCACTGAAAGGTTATTCTATGGCATTGCTGTGAAAACACCCATTTGGGAGCTTTATTGTTACATGTGCAGTTAATTTCAACATGTACTAATATATTATTAAAAGGATAGTTCAGCCAAAAATGAAAATTCTGTCAAGACATTTTTAAGAATGTCTTACATTCTTAAAAACATTACTGGTAGCCATTGATTTTCATAGTATTTTTATTCCATACTATGGAAGTCAATGGCTACCGTCTACTGTTTGGTTACCCACATTTTCTTCAAAATGTGTTCGTTTGTGGTCAGAAACTCATACAGGTTTGGAACAACTTGAGGGTGAGTGAATGATGACAGAAGTTTCATTTTTGGGTGAACTATCCCTTTAAGTATTAATATTATTTAATGAACCTGATCTGATATGAACTAACAACGAATGGTTGTAGTTTTAATAACAGTAAAGGTCCTTGCACACTGAGTCCGAAATTTTCGTTTTTTTACATTTTCGTCATCCTTTCCAGACAAAATGCTTGCTACAGATGCGAAAACGCAGAAAATCGAAACTGGTCCAATTTTTTTATGATGGACGAAAGTTTCGGAGGCAGTGTGTAAATGTGATTGACACAACATGAGGTCGTATTTATTTTTTAACGTGAGAAAATTTCGGACGAGAATACCTTAACACTTTATTTTGATGGTGCCCTTTAGACATTTGGTTAACTATAAGAAACTTTGTAACTGCATGTCAACTAGCAGTCATATCATATCATAAGCATCATAATCCTAAATTGATCATAGAGCCATTGTCACTAATGAAGCTACGATCAACTTAGGTTTACGATGCTTTTGGAACACACAGCTCTGGCCAAGTCAGATGTTGAAGATCATCTTGGTGCTCCAACTGTACAGGTTTTATGATCATAATTCCATCTTTTTCACATTTTTGCATTGTTTTCTTTGATTACTGTGGCTTTGTGAAGTTCCCTGTGGTTGGTTTTTATGGCAACATGGTTTCAAAGTGAATATTGAGGTTTGTTGACAGTTCTGTGTTGTTTGGACACAATACCTCTTAGTGTTTGATGGACTCACTCACTTTCAGTTTTTTCTCACTGTTCTTCTTCACTGATCAAGTCTTGACATGTTTTATGCATGCAGTCATAATCATTGACTTCTGTTCTTTAAACAGCAAACAATTGGGCTTTTAAAGGGGTCATATGATGCGATTTCAATTGTTCCTTTCTCTTTGGAGTGTTACAAGCTCTTGGTGCATAAAGAAGATCTGTCAAGTTGCAAAGACTAAAGTCTCAAATCCAAAGAGATATTCTTTATAAAAGTTAAGAGTTAACCACGCCTACCTAAAACGGCTCGTTCTAACACGCCCCCACATGTCTACGTCACGATGTGGGAAGATTTGCATAACGCCACCCAAATGTTCACGCAAAGAAAGAAGGCGTAACTTTTATTCTCGCTGTAGTATTGTTGTTGCCGCCGCCATGTCGTGAAGGCGCTGTGTTTCGTTGTGAAAGCGAAACTACTTTGTTTGGCCTTCCAAAAGAGGACGATATCCGCTTCGTCATGCCTGGAGCTGATCCGTGCTGGTCGCTGAGGAAATACATCAACTTTGCGCTGTTGATCACCGGATCGGACCGGATCGTCCAGCCCGGGGTCGTCACATGTGGTTGCCGCAAGCGCTCACTCTAGGCTGCCGCCGCTCACTCTAGCCCGCCGTGTGTGATGCTGTGTTTCGTTGTGAAAGCGAAACTACTTTGTTTGAGATGCTCTTGCTAAACGTGCTCCTATGATTTGCTCTTTTTGAAAGTCACCTATTTCACCCATGTCTTGTACTAAACACTGTCATTAAAACTAGAAAGTGTAGACAACAAAAAGATAAATATAAGATAATTGCAGTGTTTGTTTTTTTCACTGAAGCCTACACAATTGATGTTAACCCCTATAATAACAGGTGTGACTTTGTCTAACACCCAAGGACAGTTATTTAACCTGATAATATAAAAAAGACACAGGCAAAAATGAAAATGTATGCCTCCAAACCCCCATAGCAAGCTCAGTTTTTGGTTCTCTGTGCATGTCAATTTTCATCAGGCAAATGCATGAAACTGATGTAAAATGAAACTGTAAGTGCTTTTTTTTTCTGTCACTGTATAAACATAAGCGCAGGCCAGATAAATAAACACACTGATGAGGTTCATGGCCAGTTCGAGTTCCTAACCCTGATTGATTTGATTGTACATTACAAAAGATGCATTTGAAAGCGATTAACACATCGGCTACTGAGGGGAAACTACTTCATAAGCAAGCAAGATATTGATATCACCTCCACAGCAGATGTTAGAAACTCACTCACAGATGTTTGCAACTATGGGAAAACGTTTAAATTTAAGTTTTTGAACTCAAAGCGTGACAACTTCAATCTGATGTTTCTGTAAACGTGAATCTGTTTTTATTTGTCTTAATGTGAATATGCTGAGCGTTTCTTTCTTGTTGTTTCAAACGGTGATGTATAGCAACTGAAGTCATATGGACTCATTTTCTGATGTTTTTATGGTGCTTTTATGTCCTTTTTGATCTTGACACTGAAAAAAAATTATTTTGCACCAATTTAAAAAAAAAATTCTTTAATTTGTTACAGCCATAAAAGTTTTTTCAAATTATATTTATGGTTTGGTTCATACATTACTTTTTTTTTTTTTTTCATATGAAACATCTCTTTTCCGAAAGATAGAAACATTCATATCAGGTATTACACCATTTTCTATTACACCAATATAAAAATACATTTTTAAATAAGTGGCCCTTGCAAATTTCCAGTGCATTCTTTTCATACATGTATAAGACTACTAATGATAGATTGAAGAGCACATTGAATTGCTCTTATGCAGGAAATGAGGTCAGGTAGCAGGAATGGATTTGATTGGACAAGAGCCTTCCCGACTGCTTCATTCATCTGGTGACTCTGATGTCTTTTTTATGATGAGGAATGGGCTTTTATCTTCATGAAGAGTTTTTCCATGCTGCCTTTGAGCCACAACTTCTCACACATATTCTTTTTTTCCAGCCAGACCTGAATGTCATCTGCTTTTTTAAAGGGAAGAGACAGTAAAACAGCAGGACAGCTGGAGAGTGAAACTCTTAACAGGTTCTGAGGTTGCCACCATACAGATGTCTGAGTTCAGAGTAGATGCTTGTTCAAGCACTTGTGCACCATTGAAGCAGCTAAATTAGTTCAGTCTGGGTCTGTGCATTTCTCAAGCATTCAGCCTAATATTCTCTTTAAACCACGCAATTGCTATTGAGCAGAACAAAACGGCAGACTCAAAAATGTGTGGAAAAAAACTAGAGATTTCTTGAACCAGAGCTAAGCTAAATGTGCAACTTGAGTCCATCTGCAAGCCCCGTGATTTTCAGTATGGAACTGAAGTTGTCAGAAATCTTGTGCGGAAATATGCAGCATAGTTCTCTCAAAAATTAAAATTGTGATAATTTACTCAGCCTTGTGAATCACATATGGCTTTCTTACTAATACAATGGTACACCATAAAAGGAATGTTAGGCAAGATGTTCATGATGCTCTTTTTCACGCAATTCATGAGATTTGATGATGAATTCCACAGCATAAAAACTGAGACTTTTGTTAAATGATTCATCTGTTAAATGTCCCATCATAAATCTTTGGTTTATCAACAATTAACCCATTCAATTTTATTAATTTACTTCTACATCATTTATAGACTTTGAGCTTCAGTTTCAATTAAATACAATCTGCTCAGAAGATTAGATTTTATTTACCTTCTAATTTGTAGTTATTGTAATAAATAGTAACAGTAATATTTCTTTTTTGTTTGTTTGTTTTGGGGGTTTTTTTAGTAATTTTTCTATTTTTATTTAATAATTATTATTATTATTATTATGGTTATTTTATAGCTGAATTGATATGTAATCACAAAATTTTGGCCAAATTGTGCAACCTACAAAAAAGCAAAGCAAACCTACATTTTTATTTATTTTATTTATATACTTATTTCTTGATTTATTATTATTTATTTAATTAATAAATGTAATTTAATCAGAAAAATTGCTAGATACACTGTGACTTTAAACATGTGAATCATATGCATTAACTTCTCTATATTAGATGTTTATTTAATTTTCACAGACTATCCAGGTAAAGAATTCACATGAGATTTTTTCTGTTCAGGTGGATGGAGGGAACATTAGTTAACCAATATTTATATTTATATCTGCTATAACTGCACCAGAATGATGCATTGCTGAAGGCCTTCTCTATGTGTCTGGTTTCAGGGATACTGGTGTGAAAAAGGCATCCGGTTCACCTTAGAGTGTTGAACTGCACGTGATGCATTAGGCTCTCTTTTCATAATTTATAGATTGGCACATGGCTAAGATTCCAACGCCTGTGAAGAGCGTCACCCACTGCGGGCAGAAGTCAACATGCGATCAAAGCCGCTCTGTGGCTAAATCACGGGCAGACAAGCGCAGTGATGATCTGACCCTTGGGATTCTCTGTTCAGTGCTTCCCACTGCATTTCCAGCTCATCCACAGCAGCTCCTGTTACATTAGTGACAAAATGATATTCTGGAATTTTTTGTTCCAATGGCTTCCTTGCACCTTTACTTAATTATCTTGGTATTATTCCAACACTGTAAGAAAAATATCTGGAGAAAAATGGAAAAGGCACTAATAATTTTCTGCCAGGACATTATAGTTTACAGAGGTTTCCTTTAACCCTAAAATACAACACAATGCAATATTTAATTCAAAATACATGTAGACATTTGTTAAAAAAAAAATACAGAAAATTCCTTCCTATTAACAGAGTTCATTTTTATGGACTTTTCTTAGGTTGTAAGATCTCTTACCTCTTAGATCACGTATGGATCTTCAGAAGTGAATGGGTGCCATCAGAATGAGAGTCCCAACAGCTGATAAAAACATCACAATAATCCACAAGTAATCCACACCATTCCATTAACATCTTGAGAAGACAAAAGCTGTGTTTTTGTAATAAATTCAGAGACATTTTTTGCTTCAAACCTGCCATATATTTTTTTTTTTTACTTTTGAAAGTTCTCAACGGTGTTTTTCTAACTGTAGACTCTGGTAATGCTGCAGTTTCGGTGTTAATAGACCTTAGTGCAGCCTTTGACATCATAGATCATTCCTACTGCACGACTTTAACGGTTAATAGGGATTCGTGGCACTGTTTTAAACTGGTTTAAGTCCTGTCTAACCAGTAGGAGCTTTTCAGTTACACTGGGTGAATTTACATCATCATTGGCCTCTCTTACATGTGGGATGCCTCAAGGATCAATTTTGGGACCTATTTTGTTTTCATTGCACATGCTTCTGATTGGGTCAGTTTTTAGTAAATACTATGTCGATGACATGCAAATATATGTACCAGTAAAGAAGGAAGGCAACTCCTTAGTGTTTCTTCTTGCATGCTTAAAGGACTTAAAAACAAGCTGTGAATTTTCTGCAACTAAATTAATGTAAAACTAAGACTTGTTTTTGCACCCTCCAATGCATCTGGGTCCATTAATATTGATTTAGGCCCTTTATCTATTTATGGTAAATCCATGGTAAAAAAAATAAATAAATACAAAATAAAATTAGTCAGTCCATGATGTTACGATTACAGATTGTCCAGAATGCCGCTGCAAGATTGTTGACAGGTTCTCGGAAACAGGACCATTTTGTCATCTTTACATTGGTTATTGGTCCGTTATAGGATTGATTTTAATATTTTGCTGTCTGTTTTTAAATCTTTAAATGGCATTGCATCATCTTATCTTTCTGATTTGTTACAACCTTACTCACCATCAAGATCACTCAGGTCCTCTAACCAGAATTTCCTGATTGTTCCTAGGTCGAGATGTAAACTGTGGGGGGACCATGCTTTTGCATTGTCAGCCCTGAAGCTCTGGAACAATTTGCCTTTGCACATTGACTACACATTGGTGTAATTTGCACACTGACTACACATTGGTGTCATTTAAGTCTCTTTTAAAGACTCATATCTTCTCACAGGCATTTTGTGTGTGTGTGTGTGTGTGTGTGTGTGTGTGTGTGTGTGTGTGTGTGTGTGTGTGTGTGTGTGAATTGTTTGACGCACATGCTACAGATGTGTGTATTGTATTTTTTTTATGTTACACAATGTGTACAGTCAACTTAATGTTGTTTTTAATTGTGCTTTAAAAATAAATTGCCTTGGCTTGCCTTACAATATGAGTCCTCTATCAAAGCATTATTAGCCTAAGTGTTATTATGGATTATGGACTTGTTATTTTGGCTAGAAGTGATGGTTTGAAGTCAAAACGCCTTAATGATGGATTTGTTTCTTACAAACATGCAACTTGTGTCTTCTCAAGTCATTAACTGATGGACTGGAGTGGTGTGGATAACTTGTGGATTATTGTGATGTTTTTATCAGCTGTTTGGACTCTCATTCTGACGGCACCCATTCACTGCAGAACTTAACTTATTTAGACAGTGTAGTTTTGTAGGATTAAATGCTTTTAAGCGCATGATGAATGTCTTTAACTGTATGAGGTTTGAGGTTGTTTTAGTGATGGTAGATGCATCTGTGGTGGCCACTAGTGTTGCTTTCATCAACGAAAATTATGACTAAATATCGTCGTCAACGAACCTTTATCACGTGACGAAAACGAGACGAGACGCAACGTAAATGCTGGTCATGTGACGATGACTATAATTAAATGTATAATGCAATATTGTTGACGAATAAAAACGAGACTAAATGTGGTTTACAAAATAAAAACTATGCTAAAATGTCTCTTCATTTTCATTGACCAAAACGAGACGTTATTTCGTCTCGTTTAGTCGCGTTATTATTATTATTTTGCAGTATTTCTGTTTCCTGTGTCTCGCTTCAGGGGCTGCGTCAGGTCGCACTGCACAGACGCAGGCGACGTCACTTCCTCAAGCCCCACTTCTCACCTCAAGCATTATTTAGACCAGTGTTTCCCAACCGGGGTGCCGCGTCTGTCGAGAGCAGGGGTGCAGTGTAAAAAATTTAATTTAAAAATTTTTTTTTTTTTTTTTTAGAGAAGAACTACACTACTCATAATCCTAAAAAGAGATTCCCCAATCAGAGAAATCTGTTCAGCAGCAACTGCTTGCTCCCATGAAGCGCACAAGTCTTTTTTTACACTTTCAACATTTTGGATCAATAAGATGATTATGTTTTTGAAGGAAGATTCTTTTGTTTACTAAGGCTGCATTTATTTGATCAAAATTACAGCCAAAAACAGTAATATTGTGAAACATTAAAATAACTGTTTTCCTTTTTAATGAATGTAAATGGAATCATGTATTTATAATGTAAATAATTTATCATGTAATTTATTCCTGTGATGCAAAGATGAATTTCCAGCAGCCATTAGATCTTCAGTGTCACGTGATCCTTAAGAAATCATTTGGTAGTCGAGACATTTTACTTTTGAAAGGTAGTGCATATGTTTTTATACTTAATTATAATCACAATTACTAGAAAAGTATTTTTGCTTCAAATCAAAGGATGAAATGTTGAGATTCATCTTAGGGCTGAATGGTTCATTGCATGGCTGGAAAGTTTTTTTTTTCTTCTGAAATGCCTAGAGAGGAAATGAATGTCAAAAATACTTTAGGAACCAATGCTGGTGGACGATCACTGTTGCAGTCTATAGGAAGCAATAACTTTTTATTCGGTTCTTTGCCAAAAATGTATATTTTGTATTTAGAAGTGGCAAAGAAAATTATTCCTAGGGTTTTAATTAGGATTCAGTGGAACTGAAATACCTAAAATATTAAGATCTGTTGGTCCCTCTAATACTTTACCTATCACCTGATGAAATATCTCATCATAACCCTCATCTCGTGTTGAAATATCATATTTTTTTCCTCGCTGTCAGAGAAGATTAAGTGTAAAGAAAAGTCTCCCACAGCGTTTCCGTCAGGGACCAGTCAGTGCAGCCTGACGAGGGCAAAGAGTCAGTGCTCCTCCTGAAGAAAATATGTCTGGGTTCTTCTGATCTGGAGGAGGATGATGAGGAGCAGTAGAGAAAACGCTCTCTTCCCTGTGGGGCGTCTCTCAGAAAACATTCATCTTCAACACTAAATTAAAGAAGGGTTTTGGTCCACAGACTGAATGTAAGGAGCATTATAGGGAATTCTCACAGAACTATTTATACTGTTCACCTGTGGTTACTTAACACTACATAGAAGTGAGTGAACTTGTTTTGAAACATTTTTTACATTGCTTCAAAAATCCTTATTAGTGGTCCATAAAACTGACTAACTCGTCATTTTAAGTAGATTGTGATTAAAATGTGACACAAATTCTGATATCTGTTTGGGTTACCTGGTGTTAACTCTGTAATGTCCACCAGTTTGACTGGGTTCAGGTTGATTTACAGACTGGTTGATAACTGGTCGGTGATATTTCATTATGTTGATATGTGAATATTATTCCATTATTCAGCCAGTCACAGTGAAATGGATGCTTCCCTAAATACCGTTAGGTGGTAAAACATCTGCTATTGTAAATAATTACAAATAATTACAATAGAAGTAATTAATTAAATGTCTTAGCCGTCACCGCAGTGCTGTGAAAGGGATTAATTTAGACATACAACTTCACATAGAGGATATTATCATACATTTACCTAAAACTTGTATTTCATTAACTGAAATAGTGTTAATATGCAAAATTAGTCAAATGTGTTTTTTAACAAGTAGCTTTTCCACAAGATGAGGTAAATACTAATATAGAAAGAAAACACAATCATGGTAACATACAGTGCATGACACTACATGTAACGGGGCTGACAAGACGTGAGACGTGCGGATCCATGTGCAAGCTTTATTAAAAGTAGAGGAGGTCAGAAACACAGGCAGGGTCGAACAGTGGCAAACAGGTATATAGCGGGCAAGACACAGGAATAGTCCTAGGGCTAGCGTAGATCGACGATCGGCGAACAGAATCACAAGGGGCGAGACTAGAGGGATAAATCCAGGAAAACAGGCAAAGATCAGAAACCGAGAAAACAGACAAGGCAAGGCAAGGCAAGACTGGGCTGGATGATGGGATATGTAGTCCGCGGTGATATGCAACAGTGTGTAGTACGAGAGTCAATGAAATGGAAAGGGTGACCTCTGATGGCTAGCAGACGGAAGTTCATGGACCGGATACATGACACTACAAATAATAATTAATGGATACATTCAATAAATGCAATAAATGGTAATTTTACAGAACATGGTGACATAAAACCTAAAATGCATAACAGATATTAAAAAAGTTCAGAAGAAATAGTTATTTCAATGAAAAAAAATTAATTTACAGTTTTTCACTATAACAACTAAGATAAGATGTTCTATAAGCTATACGATATAACTGTAAGATGTTCTTTTTTTACTTCAAAAAATTGTACATTTAACAGTATTTTACTGAAAATTACATAAAATGTCTCATTAGATCTATTGCTATTTTTCACTGTACACTCTTAAAACTAAAGTTTCGATGGATGTTAATGGTTCTTGATGGAACCACAGCTGCCAATAAAAAACCTTTAAGAGTGTATATAGTATGGCAATTTACCGTTAATCAATAAACAGGCTTTTACTGTAGCCTTTTGTAGACTTTTACTGTTAAAATGACAATAATGCACATAACAAAATGGTCAGAATAAAAATGTTAATGTGAACTCTGTTTTAAGGGAAGAGAAAGCGGTTTAACACACCCGGGATTTTTATGTGGCCATGTAACCACATAAGCAGCATTCTTACGCTTTCTTATTTTACACAGCTTTCTCACAATAAGCAGTTTTCTGCCATGCATGTGAATGTAGTCAGTGTAGCAGGCACTGTTAGGAAAAGCCCACATACTGACAGTACACTAAAACCCAGCACGCGTCACTTCATTCGGTAACACTTTATTTTAGGGTCTCTTAACTATAGTTGCTTATTAGCATGCATATTACTAGAATATTAGTCATTTATTAGTACTAATTAAGCACATATTAATGCCTTATTCTACATGACCTTATTCTACATCCATAAACCAATACCTAAACCTAACAACTATCTTACTAACTATTAATAAACTTCAAATCACCTCAATGTAAGGAGAAGCTGCATCACGGTTTTACTTCTTCACTGTTACACTGAGATCTTTTGTAAAAAGAAGCAGCAGATGTTTCATTCATTCATCCATCAACATATCCCACAGTCCCACGTGTGTCATGCCAGAGGCCTTTGTCTGAGGGAAATTAGTCAGTGATAACCTGTGTCACAGCTACTGGTCTCCATGCGCTGACCCCCTGCCGCAGTGTTTGTGGTAGATCTGCTGCTCACAAACGCACTAATGCAGTCCAGATCTCTAGCTCTCTCAAGTCACCCCTTCCTCTCAGGAGTGTGTTGTCATATTGATGACTCACAGACAGTGTGTTTGCCAAACTGTGTGTGTGTGTGTGTGTGTGTGTGTGTGTGTGTGTGTGGTGTGTGTGTTTGTGTGTGTGTGTGTTGTGTTGAGGGCCGTCAGCAGTCATTAGATGGAGGTTGGACACACAGGAGCTATACTGACCTCAACTGAATATACAGAAACGTGAAAACACTCCATAGGGACATCATAACTGACAGTTCAAGAATTTACATTGCCATATAATCTTTTGATAAACAAATTTTGCTTGTCCGTATATGTAGGGGCTTGGATTGCATTCAGTGTGCGCGTTTGTAGGGTAAGTAGGTTTACTTTTAAAAAGCTGTAATTACAGATAATGTAATATTAATGAAATAAAAGGCCACTTAAGTGTACTGTATCTTAAGTACACTTCTAAAAATGCACTTTATAATAATGCACTTTTTCAATTTAAAGGTTTTAAAGTACATTTTGAATCATTGTTTTATTAGTCTTTTAGCACTTGATTATAATTTGAACTGTTGTGTGTTATTCAAAAATTACATTTAAAGTTAACATATTTTAAACATACTAAACAGCAACCTCATCATTACAAATGTGTAATTACAAATATATTATAATACATGACTTAAATTCATGTTACATTAAAGTATGGTAAACGTTTATGTTTGTCAGTGCATTCAGCAGTACACTTTAACCATATTTCAGAGACAATAGTACAACATTTTAAAATTACATATAAACGTACTTAAGTCCTACTTACTCCAAAATTCAGCTAATTAAATTTAATATAAATATAAATTATCATACATTTTCATTTAATAACAATTAACATGCAATTAAGTAAATATTACAGCCAGTTCATACTTAAGTATATTATTTTAAAGTTTATTATTTCTGTAATAAAAGTGTGCTTTTTTCACAGAGGGAATGGTTGTACCAGTGTTGCTATTCTGGCCTCCTCAAACAAACAAGTAATATTTTCAGGGTAATAAACCTACAAAAAGCTGTAGTCATAGTTGACTCTACATATCTTTCCACATTTCTACATTTTAACATAAAAACACACTTCACCTTAAAGACAGACCCGTGTTTTTGTTGAAGAATTTATTTTTGTATATTTTGTACTTCTGACAGTATTAGTATTGGATGAGTTTGGTTGTTTTCCTTTCTGCAGACTGTCAGTCTGTAGTGATATGGGCATTGGCTAGACACTGGTATCACCAGAAGAAAAACAAATCTTATTTGAGAAGAACATATTTTTAAAAGAATCCCTGTATCCTTTTTAATCAAAGTCACTATAAATGAAAGATTTAGACTTTGATTTTCTTGATAATAAGATTATCTTTGCAGTAAGGTGAAACCAGTTTCACTCCATGTCTCCCCGCTTTCTTATTTTCTGTCCATTTTCTTCTTTTTTGAACGTGGTCTTGCCTTTGAGTTCAGCCAAATGAAAGCTGTCTGTTCAGGTGGGGGATAGATGGGGGCAGATGTCAGAATAATCCATCACATAACACACAACAGATGTGTTCAAATGTTCCAGCACATGAGCGACTGGAGGCCCGGCCAGCGGGGGTTCAACCGGGAGCACGTCTCACAGGGAACGGATCACTTAGATTAGAGGGGGAAAAACACACTCGATTCTGAACGGAACAAATGTGGTCATCCTTTGTTTCGGATGTTTGAATGCTTGTACATCTAAGGCTTTATTTGCACAAATCTGATCATTAGGATTGACCACATTTTGTAAGCAATGAAATCGAATCTGTTCGTGCAGACAGTGCATTCAATATCTAATATATCTACATCGTTTTCCATTGTAATCATTAAAGCATTAGCACAAAGCCAAGTGATTTACTTCTACAACAACTTAGAGCAGTTGTCATTGGAAAGAAAGGGCGGAAAACTGGAAATTATATCTTCACCGTGGCTTAAATTATGAGCTGCATGAGCATAAGCAACAAAGGTTTTGCTGTATTTTACTCTCCATTCATAAGAAAACCGATTCGTTCATTCATACAACATTCATTTTGTGGATATAGACTTTGGTATACTCACAACAAAGTTCTTCATCTTTCTTTATTTATAGAAAAAAAGCTGAGTGATGGTATGCTGTTTGCTATATTTAGATCCCACGCTGCTGGATTCATGAATACTGTGTGAGCAGGTGCAACAGATAGTGTACAAATAGTAAGAGCTATACAGGCAAACCTCACTCCCCTGAGTGGCACAAGTCAGACCTGTTACATTGGTGCCGTGACCGGAAAGTGGTGAGGTTTAGGGGGAGAGTGTAATAGAGGCCATATAAGAGTTCACAGGTACACCTCATTCCCCTGACCTCAAGAGGCACACACGTAACCAATGCCAAAAGCTGTGGTCTTTAGTTTATTTGTTAATGCAACTGCCTACCATGCTGGTTGATGCTGGTTCAAATCCCTCACAGAGTGGTGCAAGTCAGACCAATTATATTGGTGCCGTGACCCGGATAGTAGTGAGGCTTAGGGGCGTGACTACACAGAGGGCAGATTCTAAGAGCTGTACAGGTAAACCTCACTCCCCTGACCTCAAGAGTTGCACTAGCAGCTAATACTGGAGGCAATGGTCTTTAGCGTCCTTATTAGTACCCACCTCTCTTATTGGATGCTGGTTTGAATCCCGTTCAGAGTGGTGCAAGTTGGACCAGTTACATTGGTGCCGTGACCCGGAAAGTCGTGAGGTTTAGGGGAGAGTGTAATGGAGGCCATATAAGAGTTGTACAGGTACACCTCACTCCCCTGACCTCAAGAGGCACACAAGTAGCTGATGCCAAAGGATGTGGTCTTTAGTTTTCTTGTTAGTGCACCTGCCTACCATGCCAGTTGACGCTGATTCAAATCCCTCTCAGAGTGACGCAAGTTGGACCAGTTACTTTGATGCCATGACCGGGATAGTAGTGAGGCTTAGAGGCATGAGTAAACAGAGGCCAGATACTAAGAGCTGTACAGTTAAACCTCACTCCCCTGACATCAAGAGGTGCACTAGCAGCTAATTCTGGATACTATGGTCTTTAGAGTCCTTATTAATACCCACCTCTCATACTGGATGCCAGTTTGCATCCCATTCAGAGTGGTGCGAGTTGGACCAGTTGTATTGGTGCCGTGACCCGGGTTAGAGTGAGGATAAGGGGGGTAAGTAAAACGGAGGGCATATAGTAAGAGCTGTACAAGTAAAACTCACTCCCCTGACCTCAACCATCACACAAGCAGCTGATGCTGAACCCTGCGGCCTTTTACATCCTTGTTGGCATGCCAGTTTACCATGTTGGTAGACAAGTTGGACCAGTTGCACGGGTAGTGGGCAGCACATTTTCACTTCAGCACCCGTAATAACAGAAATGAAAACACCTCACTCATGCACTGTATACATGTGTGCGAATCCGGTGTGAGGAAGTGAAACAGAAAATATATTTTCATCAAAGCAGGTAGAGGCCCAAGTCAAGGGCCAATGTAATTTAGAAGGTAAAACAAGCATTTTCAAACCACCAAAGTGAACTCAAATTCACCTTTTGTCTGGATTTCAAAATGATGTGACACCTGTTTATTGTGTGATTTCACTTTATGTATACCAGGGCCTTAATGCAGCATAGTTCACTTTAAGTGGAGAGAGTGTGTGAAATTGAACATCGATACAGATTTACACCTTGTTCTTGCAAAATATTATTTCTGCTCAAAGGTTTAGGGTTGGGGTGAGTTTCCTTAAAAACTCAAAATAAACACAGGGTAGAAATGTATTTAAATCTGACAACATCTAGACTTGGTCAAATTTCAAACCCATGAAATATTCATCAATCTGTCAATATTTTAAACAGCTTGTCACAACAGTTTGTAGTTCTGCCGTCTGCACAATGCAACACAGTTTGAACGTGTCCCCACGGCTGCTGTACTGTAACAGTGCATTCCTTGTGCTCACATGCAAATACTTGTGTGTTCTGTTTCTCCACGGCTATCCGTGGCATTTAAAAAGTTATAGGCCGTACTCAGGACTGTTTATTTGTTTGTCTGCAGTGCCTACAACCATGCAAGGAACTATGGGAAACAAGGCGAGCCCTGTATCCCAAGACCTGCGAGGTAAGTCTCTCCACGGAAGAATTCCTCCTTATGTTTTCGCCGACTGGAGATTGTTACAGCCGTGAAGGAAAGGCTAATTGCGTGGGACGTTTCTCTGATTAAAAACCACACAAATGTAAGTCTGAGACGAGCTTATGAATTAGCACACGGAGCCATGTAGTCACGCTCCGCAATCAAAGACGTGTCAAGCATGTGTGTGGTTTTGTGTGCGTTAGTCTAAAACGAATTGAAGCAGCAATTGAACGACTCAGAATTCCAGTGTGATTTTATGGCCCTTTTATCCCGTGTCCCCAGAGTGGCTTAGAGTTGAACACAGAGATTATGTTTCCCTCAGCGGAGATCAGCATGTTATTGAAGTCAACCAGATAAGAGCCATGTTTACGTCCAGACCTTTGTTCTTCACAGAAAGCGCAACAACTGTTAACATCTTGTTGAAATTCAGCGATCGTTATCTCAACAAAGCTTTAATTTAAACAGTCAGCGTGAAGTGTTTCAACACTTGAGGTCCATCAGATGGACGCGCTGTGTGGTTCAGCTGTGCATAAGACGCGTTGGGTAATAAGTACCCAGAATTCTTCACAGCCACTTAGAAACACGCAGTGAAGCCCTTTGTTGTTTTCCCAATTCTGTGATTCACCCAATGGAAGAAACATGCGCCTCGTTCAGACTGACAGAAGTGTTGAGTTGAGTAATCTTGGAGATGTTGTGCAGATGAACAGTTTCCAGAGCGCCCCGCTGCCACATGTGTGTGCAGAAGCAGAGAGGTTATGTTTGACTCGGGCCGTAAGGAACGGTGTGTCAACGGCGGCTAGAGCGCATGAGTCAGTACAAACACACGACAGGACAGACACACAGGGACCGCCAGACGCCTTTGTGGCTCACCCGGCATGGTTTGGGTGGGTGGCTTTGTCTAACCGCTGCGTACCACTCGGTGTCTTTCTTTCACTTTTTGTCACTCCCTGACTTTCCAGCTGCCTCTCATTAGTGGTGTGTGCTAAATCAAGCATTACTATTACTATTGCTATTAGGGTTAGTGAGTTGAACAAACCCCTGTACGGTCCCCCCAGGATTTTGCGATTTTGCAGTTGAAGAATTTAACGCAAATCAAGCGAACTCTGCACTGCATTATATGCAGCAGCTTGCATTTTTGTCTTTATTTTGGCAAAACAAAATGCTTGTCAATATCCTTGCTGCTGTATTGCAGTGAATGCCATTGTAAAGTGAGCAGGGATGGACAGACTATATAGAGCACCAGGACTTTTTGTGCAATTATTCAAAATAAAAATAATAATAATATTTTATCACTCCAAATCATGTATTTATGACCTACAATCATATATTGTCTTTCCAATAAGGAGTGACAGAGACACGTGCCTTGTTTATATTTCCTTGACCCTAGAGCATGGGACAAAATTAACATTTTTAGAAGTTTAATGATACTTTTAAGCTACTCTACATACAGAATATAATGTATATTAGGGTGAATATTTTGTAATCTTCATAATGCCTGATTTTACCAGTAGATTAAATTTAAATAAGTACAATATTTTATTGGATATGCACTTTTTAAAATGTAAGTAAATGCAATCACTGGTAATACTATTATAAACAGTGAAAATGTATATATAAAAAAACTATAATAATAGAAAATAATATATTTGTTAAATATTAAATGATCATTTAAAATGTAAAATATTTAAAAGGCACAAAATATTTACAGATAATTGTTACTTACTGTCTTACTGTCACTAACACTTAGAAGTACATCATAAGTATTGAAAGATTTTCACTGCAAAACAACAGAAAAAAATCCTGCAAATATCACCACAATTTTTGAGGGAAGCCACAAATTCAGTCATTTTAGACTGCTAAAATAAAATGATGGGGGCTGTCTATAGTAACATATTAAACTTACCACATTACCTGTTCTGCACTGTTTTTGCTACTGACATTAATGATACTTAGATGTGTGTACTGTTCTGTATTTACACTCACTTTTCTATTAAAACTCAAGTATAGACTTACACCAGCACTAATAAACACTCAACACCCAAGCAAGTGCCTAAAACACCACACCAACAGGGTAATGCCCTAAAAACCACTCAAAACGCCTTAGAAACCATACAGCAATGCCCTGTCAATTACCTACTGATGGATAACAGAGTCTCCTAAAATGAGCATTTTATCTCTGTCTCTGTCTTCGGTAAGAAGCATCATGAGTGTGTGACCAGTGCTGAGTTCCTGCGCTCGCTGCGGTCACAGAAGCAGGGCGACTGTCCTCCGGCCCAGCGGGCGTCTGGATTCGCTGCAGCCTGTTTGGAGGGCTGTGCGGTCGACCGCGAGTGCTCCGGCTTCAAGAAGTGCTGCTCAAACGGCTGTGGACACACCTGCCAGTCCCCGGCCAACCTTTACAGAGGTACAACACACTGCAGGGTGGGATGGGAATACACCTCAGCTTATGGGGCGAATGGTGATACATTTAGTTAACCATTTAGTAAGTTAACCATGCATTTAGTTGCATTTGTAAAACCTGAAAAAATGGTCAGAAAAATCTAATTTCTTTTTAAATGGAACCATTATTTAAATGTTTATCTTAAAAGTCTTTTAAAAAATCTTTAAAAAAGAAAAAGATTTTTGTTTGCATATGGCAAACTGTGTGATTTCCTCTGTGAAACATGAAGACATTCTGAAGAATGTTGGTAACCAAACAGTTGTGGCTCCCATTCACTTCCATTGTTTGGACAAAAATACAATTGAAGTCAATGGGAACTGAAATTGGCTACCAAAATTCTTCAAAATATCTTCTTTTATGCTCCTCAGAAGAAAGTAATTCATACAGGTTTGGAACGACATGAGGAGTTCCCCTTCATGGGAACTTCGAACTGCGTCCTCTAGGGGTCGCTATGGGGGGAACGCCTCGTCGTGACCAAGTAACCTGAGACGGTTTTTTTTTTTCTTTTTCTGGATGGACTATATATAAAATTAACATGTATCTAATTTATTATGATAATTATGTTTTTAAATATGTAGTAAAGCGTTTAAAAAAAATATTGTAATAGTTTTAAACATATGAAATTAACTTGAATACAAAAATTACTAAGAGATTACAAAGGTCTCTAGGAACCATGAAAATGCATTTAAACTAGATTTTAAAAAGATTTCCTTCGTCTCAGACGTCCATTTTTCCTTGACCCAAATTTAATTCACAGCTGTCTGCTGTTGTTTGTAAAAGGCAAGAATTAAATACTCAGTGAGGTTTTTATATAATGTTGTAATTTTGACCTGATTAGCTGATTTATTGTCACCCTCATAGGCCAAACAGACTTCCCTTGATTCATTGTCCATTCACCCTTTTTACCTCAAAGTCTCTGTTTTTGCTCAGGAGTGCCTTTGAAGCCAAGGAGAGACATTTCCTTTTCCGAGGACCAGCACGGTCATCTGAAGGTGAGGTGGATGTCCAAGTTTAACATCTCTTTTGAGCCGGTTCTGTATGTTCTTCAGAGGAGGTGGAATCATGGGATTCACCCCGGCGAGGACGACGCATCGGCCTGGCAGACCGTTCTCATGGTAAGTGCTTACGGATACAGAGCTCTGATTAAGATGAAGAGTCTAGTTTATTCAGCGTAAGCGCATGTGGGTTTGAGGTTTGTGGAAGAAGTCTTGAATAATTCTTCAAACCTCCTAGTAATGTCTTTCAAGGACTCCTCCATTCTGTTAGGTTTAACAGATGTGTACTAGAATGAATGGTCATAACGGGATCTGTGCCGACTTGAGTAGAACTATATTCATATGGTTCATTAGCTATTGATGTGCGATGTTAAGAGCATTTAGAGAGTGTTTATAATCTGCTGTAGAGCTGGACACACTTGCCAAACTGCATGTAGGGTTTGCTGAAACCAGAGATTCAATCAGTCTCAAACTACTAAGTAGGGGTGTGCAATATTGACACAAAATGATATCTCTTTATTTTGGGGATTTTTTCGCTATAACAAAAATTAAAGGATATTTTGCTGAGTGTGTTTTTGTGCAGGTTTAGGTCTGTCATGGATAAATAAATATGACACTAAAACGGCCATTCGTTCACTCAAACGATTCGTTCAAAACAGCTGATTCATTTAGAAACATGAATTCTTTATGAATGGATCATTGAATCATTGACTCAGATTTGTTCAAAAACAGTTCAAAAAAAGTTTTTTTCATTCAAGAAAAAAGACAGCAGTGTTTCTCTGAGATGCACAAATGCTCTGCTCTGGCTTTGTTTGGAACTATTTTCGTTGACGAAACAGGAAAAGAAAACCATATTGTGTCTAAAATGTAACTCGCTCAATATCAATTTCTTGATTGTTGAACTATTGTATAAAATCCACAGTACGATAAACAACATTTACGATCACGCTCACGTGCCGATATTCGGGAAAACCGCACTTGCTTATGTGATATTGCATAACTATGATATCTTATAAAGATATAAAAACAAAAACCCATAGAGGAATGTTTTTGCTTTCATAACTTTAATTATACAGGCTTTCTATCTGCATTCAGATCATCATGTAGTGAACTCTTTTTGACTCTCAAGACGAGTTTTTGTTTGTTTTAACAAAGTGAGTGACATACTTTGTAATGTCAGCTCGTACATCGTTAAAGGTCCCATGGCATGAAAATTTCACTTTATGAGGTTTTTTAACATTAATATGAGTTCCCCTAGCCTGCCTGTGGTCCCCCAGTGGCTAGAAATGGCGATAGGTGTAAACCGAGCCCTGGGTATCCTGCTTTGCCTTTGAGAAAATGAAAGCTCAGATGGCCCAATCTGGAATCTTCCCTTTATGTCGTCATACGGGGAAAGGTTACCTCCCCTTTCTCTGCTTTGACCGCCCAGAGAATTTGGCCCGCCCATGAGAAAATGAGCTACTACCGTGCAAGGCGAGCGCAATATTTTTTTTTCCTCGAGAGACATCATGGCTTGCAAACGAGCGAAGCATGGCAGTTGCCCCGCCTCTCTCCTCCTCATTAGCATTTAAAGCTACAGACACAGAAATGGCACGTCCTAAGGAAAGCTCATTGTGGGACTGGCTCGTAGTGGCTGAAATTCTGCACCAAGGCTGAATTTCGGGAAAGAGACTTCAGATACAGTACTAGGGACCACTTAGGCCTATATAAAAGCATCCAAAAAGCAGCATGTCATGGGACCTTTAAAACAATAATTGCGATATTATTGTAGATGATAAATATCACACACCCCTACTACTACCAAAATACTAAGTATTTGTATATATTTGAATGATTTGCAATACACTTTATATATATATATATATATATATATATATATACACGTAATTTTATACTCATAATCAATGACTTACTGTACTATATATGGTATTATTACAACTTTACATCAAATAACACAAGTGCTTTTTCATTTCAGCTTTTGAAACCCTTTTTTTCCCAAAAAAATGAAAAAGAACACTTAATTGTATTGGATGTTCACTTGCAGTGGGCATTGAATATTAAAAGTATATTTTTAAATTAGATGTACTTGCAGATAATGTAATACTAATGAAATAAAAAGCCACTTATGTGTATATAAAGAGAGACACTTTCATGACTGTTTCTAAACACACTTAGGTAAAAACATTTGACAGTATGTTAAAAATAAAAGAAGTGATTTCAAAGTAAACATTTTTTTTTAAAGAGAAGTAATTATGAAATGACTTATGAAGATGTGCTAAAGTCTTACTCAAGTGAGTCACTCGTTTCACTCTAAAGGTCAGCTAATTGTATTGTAAAGTATTATACATTTTAATTTAATTTGTAATTGATATCCTATAATAAGTACTCTTTTTAAAAGTATGCTAACTTCTTTTTTACTCCTTTTATTTTTTACACTGAGGGAAAGCCAGAATAATTTTATTTGCTAAACACCATACCAGAAATGCAGTGTGCTGAATTGAAAACAGCTCAGAATGTTCTTTTAAACATCTACTTTTTTTTTTTTTTAATCACACTTAAATGAGTGTTTTCTTCATAAGCAGTAAAGCAGTGCTGACTGGTCTTCTCAGGAGATTAAGAGACAGTGAAAGAAACAGGCAGCTCATTGTGCTGCGTCTGAGCTCCCGGTGGGATCCGTGATGTAATGGATAGGGACGTCTGAGCTGTGCTTTTCAAGAGGCCTTTATAGAGAGATCTCCCTGCGCTGGATCGAGCTGTCATTACTGTGACTCTTATCAGCATACAGCAGTGATGGAGCTCTTCCATCCTGCATCAGGAGCGGATTTGTCTTAATTAAAGTCTCTCTGACCCTTCTCCCAGACCATGGAGGACCGCTCCGTGTTGAAGGACATCCGGCCCCACAGGTGGTACCAGTTTCGAGTTAGCGCAGTCAACAGTCAGGGCACAAGAGGCTTCACCACTCCCAGCAAGCATTTCTTTTCTGTACGAGGTAAAAAGCTCTTTCAGCAATACATTATTTTCTGAAGTAAATGTCTGTGAATTTGCTTCACATAGTCATCAGGTGATGGAAGCAAATTAAATAGACTTCACACACATATTCAGCGCACACATACACTTATAATGGTTTTTTTTTTTTTTTGCACAAAAACTCTCATTTTCCACCCTCGCCCTGACCTGTTTCACTCATTGTGCATCTGTAGCACATGAGCATCACTGTGACAGCAGGCTCATGTTGAGCTTTTACACACATTTTTTAAAATAAAGGTTCTTTATTGGCATCTGTGGTTCCATGAAGAATCTTTAACATCCATTTAAACAACCAACAACTGTGCAAAAAGTTCTTTATAGTTAAAAAGGTCCTTTAGATTATTAAAATATTCTTCACACTAAAAAAAAAGGGTTCTTTTAAGAACTGTTCACTAAAAGGTTCTTCAAGGAACCAAAATAGTTCTTTTATGGCATCACCAAAAAAATCCTTTTGTAACTTTGATTTTTAAAAGTACAGACAACGTTCCTAACAGAGACTATTCAGACAATAAAGTAACTTCTGGGTTACTACATTGAATATTTCCTTTAATACCATCCATCATTTATAGAACGTAACATTAAGAACTATTACAAACTTGATCTACATGAAATGGATTCATTGATTCATGGATTCAGTTATACATCTCTACTATGTAATACTTTACAGTAAGGTTCCATTTGTTAATATTAAGTGCATTGGCTAACATGAACTAACAATGAAAAATATTTCCTAAGCATTTATCAATGTTAGTTCCTTTGAATTTCTGCATTTACAAATACATTATTAAAGGGATCATAAACTGCCTTTGTTTTTTATTTTGTACTGTTCTCCGAGGTCCACTTATAATGTTATCAAGATTTTTACATCAAAAAATATCGTAATTTAGAATTAATAGGCTATTTACTGTCCTGTTTTTGACCCACTTCATCAGAACGCTCTGTTTGAATAGGCGTGGAGGATTGTAGACTCGGAAGTAAACGCCCACTGATATGATTGGCTAATAGTTGTGTATGTTTGACAGCCTACAGCCTTCACAGATGGACGCTGCTATGATTTAGGTTTAAAACGCATAAAATAAATACTCAGTACATATTAAGTTACCTGTAATATTAGACAAAGCAATAATGATCACGTAATAAAAATAGTTACTCACACTTGTGTTGCGACATTACGCGGTCTGGATCTTCATTAAAAATAAAGTTCATTCACTCTTTACTAACGCTGGGATCAGAAGGAAGGCAATGCAAACACTGTTTTTCCACAACTTGGCTCTGCATGGCGTCTTGTTGTCTCCAGAGCATCTTTATCATTTGGTTTCTGCGTAGACCTGCGAATCGGTGGGCTGGACTAAACAGGCAGTTATGTAGAATTGGTGGATGGGGCTAAACAGGCAGTGATGTTGAAGCTGTATCTTCTTCTGTGGAGGCGGTGCTTATCCACACTATTGCATCATAGAGTAGAACATTCCACAAGCTGTCGTTTTGACAATCTTCCTTTAATATAAGCTGTTTTAGACTAACGAGAAAGTTTTGAGTTCTAAACTTATAGGATGTTTTTATTGTACAATGACCTCTTACATGTCAAAAGATCACGGGAATTTTGGTTTCTCAGTTCATGACCCCTTTAACATCAAACGTTGTACCTGCTAAAATTAAGATAGTAGTTGTTTATTTTTTCCTTTTTATTGGTGGTTCATAAAAGCCTTACTTACACTATATAATAAGTGTTAATAAATAGGTAATTCACCTTATTTCTGCTGTTTCTGTGAGAAGGCTCAGCACCAAAACTTTACTTGCTTTACTTTACTTTACTTAAATGTAAAACTTTACAGAACTTAAATGCTGTCTTCTTATATGTGGTGTAAATACCACAACCTATGAATACCTATGTGCTACAAAATGAATGTGTATTTGTAAGTCTCACTACTGGAGGTCGCTTATTCGAAACAATAACAAAGACGTAGCTTTATCGTGGGAGGTGTTGTGTTCACCTCTACAGCCATTTTCACTTAATGGTGTTATCTTTGATGACAGAACCCATAGCAAACGATAATGAATATTGAATAATTGCTAGATGGTACCAGAGGTTGTCTGCTTTGACACTACAACTACTACTTCAGCATTTTTTAAGGAATTACACTGTTTCCAATGCTTATTTGCATTATTTATTTGAAGGCACACTGCAAAGATGTATGAAATTGAGATTTTCCCATTATACAGTTAAACAGTTAAAGTCGGCACCAGGATTGATTACAAAACACTAAGAATCAAACCTAACAGCCAAATAAACCATAAATGCAGTTTTTAAATGAATAGCTCGATAATGTTTTATGTTGGGCTGTTGCAAATAAA
Organism: Sinocyclocheilus anshuiensis; assembly: GCF_001515605.1. Lineage (NCBI taxonomy): Eukaryota > Metazoa > Chordata > Actinopteri > Cypriniformes > Cyprinidae > Sinocyclocheilus > Sinocyclocheilus anshuiensis. The sequence goes on from NW_015551107.1 coordinate 280,365, forward strand.
TGAGAAATGTATGAAGCATGCATTTATTTAAAGAGTTAATGTCAAAGAGGACTGTATGGAAGTATATTAGCTATGGGAGCTTGTTTTGTTTTGATTTGATTAATCTCATCAGATCTGTATGGAACTATTATCATCCCTCACATTTGTTTGGCTGCTTGGATCCATTACTCCTCGAAGTGAATTGTTTCTGAAGTCATTTTAAGATATATTAATTTTGTACAGTAATGAAGTCGCATTTCATTTCTGTCAAACAGAGTAAAACACACGGGACAGTTTGTTTAAATATGGCCTGGGGGTGGTGGACAGTTTCCAGGGTTGGTTTTGGACCCCGAGTTTGGATCTGGGTAGGAAAAAATCATTTTAGACCAAGATTGCAGATACAATCAGCTTGATCTTAGAGCAGCAATTGGCAAGCATTTATATAGATTTTATGGCCAGTCTAAAACACTGTCCAGCCTTTACCTATCAATTTATTTCTTCATTTTTATTTATTTTTTCACAGTGCATAAATACTTGAATAGTTTAAAAATGACATCACAAAGAGCTGAAACTGAAACGCTGTTGTTGCAAAGATACACATGGGTGCTCTCCAAAAAAATCCAATAAAAACAGTGAACCTTTGACATTAATAGTTCTCATACATTACAAAAATAAATAAATAAATAAAAATAATAATAATAAACATGAGAGCATATGATTTTACAACTGAATTTAACAGCTATTTTTAAAATGTTTCACAAACTGTAAATTTTATGGACTGTAATAACATTTTAACATTGCAAACACAAGAAGTGTGGAAAAGCACTTCTTTTGTGTGCTTTCCCAAAGCTCAAACAGAAGAAGAATGGCACTAATAATGCTAGGATTATTACAACATTAACATGCATAAACTGTTTAAAAAATGTATGCCACAGTATGCAAAAGTGTAAAAAAAAAGCATCTTCTAAATGCATGCATGTAAATGTAAATACTCTTAGAGGATACTTGAGAAACTGACATAACAAAATATACAATATGCCGGGGGGGGGGGGGGGGGATGTGGTTAAAAATGACCCTCAAACATCACAATCATAATAGAAATGTTATATGCACATTCCACAGCACATCACTTTGCATGTTAATGATCCCAAATGTCATAAAATATAAAGAAAAAAACATTGGATTACCAAGATTCCCCACAGCTCAAAAATAAATTTGAGTCAGATTGACATACAGTTGGTCCATTTCTCCAAAACAAATCACCGTTTAGGTGACCTGTAGCCGTTCAGTATTTAGTTTACGGTCAACTAAAGGCTTTGTGTCTGTGACACAGTGCAGTGCAGAGAATGTGCAAATCCCCAAAGGACAGACCAGAGAGCGCAGCAGTACTGCATCATGCCGTCAGCCACCTCTGGAAAACCACTCTGCCATAAACCCCAGAAATCCTCCGACACGCGCACATATACGCACAAACACAACACCTCCTGCGCTCGGGGTCTGGCCGGCGCTCAGTATGCGAAACATGTTTCTAATAGTATGAAATAAGCTTTTCCATGGATACGGAAAACATCCTCCAGGGCAAGCTGAAATCAAACTCGGATTCAAACCTGGGATTTGGCTTTTGGAGACGTTCGAATAAATGTTTTTTTGGTACCAGATTGGTTAATATCATATCTGTAATGCTCTCTGATCTGAGTGATGCAGCCCATATCATCCCAGACCTCAGGGGTGCTTGCGTTGGCATGTTTCGAGTTCAACAGCACGGCCAAGATATAATCACACACAGACTGAGGCAACACACAAGCCGCTGCCAACAACGACTGGAATCAAACCTTCTGCTATTTTGAAAGATTACAAACTCTTGGAAGGCGCGTGCTAAACTCAGCAAGAATAAAACGAGTGTTAGAAATAGCTGACATCTTCCTGCAATGCCCTGGGAGCGTCATCCAAGCTCTTTCTCAATGTCCGATCTGCTTCGCGTCAAGACAGTCAACACACGTTAGCTAAGAGTGGAACGGAAATTAGCATGCTCCAACGCTGAAGCAATATCTCGTACTGGCACAGGCAACTTCAGAACCCATTGACACATAAACACTAAACATTTGCACAGAACGTGCTGGAGATCTTGGAAAGAAGTTTGCACCACATGGAGTTCGTTCTGACGTGAAACTGCTGGAGGATGTGGGGTCCGAGGGTTGGGAGGGGTCGAATTAAGAATGCCTGAGGTCAAAGGTCGGGCGCGTGGCTGCCGTTGCTGGAGGGAAACCTGCAGATGAAGAGTCCTGTGTGACCTAATGACTCTCTGAGAACAAATACACAGTGACAGTTTTGTGCTGGTGAACTAGCCATTATGTGCTTTGTTTAGTTGCTGCCCCCGAGTCAGAAATTAAGCCGACTTCACAGACCAAACACACTCTCTTCAGAAGCCCCACAGGCATGACATTAGCATGCATGTGAGCTAAACTGACATATCAAAGCATCTTTCCTCTGTCATGCTCAATGCACACTGATTGGCCTCCAAGGTAAAGCAGCTGGCCTTTTGCTTTAATCAGAAACAGAGCATGTGCTGTGCGTCTTTATTTTCATGCTTTGAAACCGAATGTAATGCATTATTAGTGCTTGCTAAGTCAAGTATCACTATCAATATTGCTCATGCCTAAGGTTAGTGACTCGTTCCACATGCTACAGATGTGAATATCTTAAATAGTGTGGTTTTGGAGAGAGTGTGCTTCTGCTTTTCTAGATTATTGGACATATAACTTTTACCTGGCCAATGATAAAATGGGCGAAAGCATATCATAGAGAATTGACAAATGTGGAGAAGAAGGGCATTTAATTGCATTGGATGTGCACATGTAGTTAACTTCACATCTTGAAAATATATATTTTAAAAACTGTACTTAAGGGTATTTAATGAGAGTACACATTTGTGACTGTTTAACACACTTTACATTTTAATTCTTTTTTTTTTTTGTAATGTCAAATAAAAAGTGTTAGAGTCAATTTTAAATAATTTTGTTTTAATAATATTTTATCAAGCTTAAAAGTACTCCTGTTTTGATGTGTTGACTAACATGCACAGTAAAAATGTCATAATTTTACGGAAAATAAATTGTAGTCAAAACTCTGTAAAATTATCTCTAAGTTAACTACTCGGCTGTTATTTTAAGTATTATGACAAATTACAGTAATTCACATTTTTTATACAGAAAAATAAATTTTTATACAGTACTTTTTCAGTTTCCTTAAATTACATACAAATGTATCAAAAAAAGATCAGTAATTAATACAATAACAAAACTGTTAGATGACAAAACAGTCAAATGACTGGCAGCAACAAAAACCATACAATTAAAGTAAAATCTCCTTAGTTAAATAAGCTGAAAACATTGTTGTTTTACAAATATTTCCTGAATTATGATCAAACACCTTTTTTTTGTGTAGCACTTTTCACGATGCAAACACCTTCACTGTATCACAATCTGACTTTATTTCTTTCATACAAAACTTCTTATTGAGAATTAACAGTTTTATGTTGATGTTTTACTGAAAATAATGAAGTTTGAAGTCACTGCTCTCTTCAGAGTAACACTTTAGTTTAGGGACCAATTCTCACTAACGAATTGATTATTAGCTTTTCTATTATTACCATATTGGCTGTTTATTAGTACTTATAAAGCACATATTCTGCATTACCATATTCTACATCCCTAATCCTGCCCGATACCTAAACCCAACAACTACCTTACTAACTATTAATAAGCAGCAAATTAGGAGTTTATTGAGGAAAAAGTTAATGTTTTGTTAATGGCTAGAATTGGACCTTAAAATAAAGTGTGACCCTCTTCGGAAATGTAAAAATATAATGTGTATCTTATAAGTGTTCAGGTTATGTCCCTCCAAGTGCTTCTTGTAACAGATTGACATTATTTGCTGCTCTTAACAAGCTACACGATCATGACTGAATATTTCTGTGTCTGTAGTCATAACTGTTTTTAAGGCTCTGGTGGGTGTGCTTACAGTAAAATGAGGTGCGGACTGAATGTTATGTCTACACTCTTGTCCTGTCTGGATTATTCGTGCATCACTGGCAGTGGTCATGTGTGGAGTGTGTCTCTCCCAGCAGCGGCGGTGGACACATTAGCACACGTATACACACACTACTCAACTCATGTCTGCAACAGCTCTGTTTGCCACATCAACAGAAACATGCACACAAACTCATAGAGAAACATATTAACTACACACACACATGCATTCCTTTATTCCTGCTGAACACTTTGGTAGCTTGTGAAAACACTCTATGTGGAGCCAAGAAACACTAAAGACAACAATTGTTTGACCTTTACTTATTTCAAGAACGCCATTCTTATTAAGCAACAGTAATGTATTTTTTTATATTTCTGTTGTTTAAAATCCCTTTTTGAAGGGAAACTGGTCTAACTGATGGCATTTTATTCCTTACAAAAAGGAATATTATGAAAGCTTAATGTCATATTCCACCCCAAAATGTTAACAGGCCGTTCAATCTGACTATGCAATAATAATGATCATTATTATTCTTAGTAGTAGTAGTAATAGTAGTAGTAGTATTTGCATTATTCAAAATATTATTTTATTTTATTATTATTTAAATTATAAAAATTAAATCAATAAAGAAATATATAATGCTATTGTACTGTAAAATAAAAACAAGTATTTAATAATAGGATTTTTTTTACAGAACAACGGTAAAATTACAATACTAATATTAGTGTCTGTCTTTGCTTACTTTGCTTTAAAGCATTTAACCAGAGAACTTTTATTTTGGCAGAAAATCGCAGGAAGACCGTAAAAGCTTCTCATTTGACGACAACAGATTCATAATTGATTCTCATTACAAATCTGGGAAGATGGTTGGTGTAGATGGAGTCCATGTAGAGCTGCATTTACTGCAAACCGAGTCACTGAAAACACCAGATCTTGCACTGCTGGCGTGAAAAGAAAAAAAAAATCTGTATGAATATGGAAAAATCACATCCCTGAAAATGTCACATGAGCAATAAAGTTGGCCATCAATTGTTTGTCTTTATTCTCATGTCTTGAGCATATGTTCTGAGGTCTGTCTTTCTTCTGTGCTTCACTTCAGGTCATGTCAGGTGAACACAAATAAACTGACGAGAGTGTGATGAAAAGCAGTGGTCTGACTGAAGCACCTTCACATCTCTGTTTCAGATCCGTTTCCCCCAGAGACCCCACAGAATGCCAGAATAGGGAACCAGACGGTTCACCCTGACGGCACGGTGAGTGTTCTGGTCCTGTGGGAGGCCCCCGGGGAGAGCGACTTGGTGGTCCACCATTACAAGGTGACCTGGAGCACTCGAGGAACACCCCCAACCAGCCAGAGCCGGGCTGGACGGGTCACAGATAGGGTAAGCCCTCCTGAGCCCAGCCCTCTGTCTCACCCGTCTGCTGGCGTATTCTTTCAAATACTAAGCATACTTTTATATCTCTGCTAAACTGTGAACCTGTAGGGGGTTACGTTCAGTGTTTATGTGTGTGGAAAGTTCATTTCAGAAGAATGAGTAAGAAAATTAAGCCAGACCCGAGGCTGCAGATAGTGGCCAAAATCTTGTTGAGGTTAAAGAACAATTTTTACCTTTCTCTCATAAAGTTGAACTTGAACCCTTAGAGGGGGGAGAAATTTCCTCAAGTTGTTTTTCTTGGTTCCAGTCTTGGAACGTCAGACCCAGGAAGTGCTAAATCTGCGACTGAGTTTAAGGATTTAAACGTATGTTTTCACTGGTCAGCCTTGCTCCCCTTTGGCCAGCTCCGCCTCACAGGTGTTGGACTCATGTGCCCCACCTGTGATGTAGTAAAGCGCTAAAGCCAGTTAAGTCGGTTCCCCACCACGACCGCAAAACAAAGACGCAGCTGGCCTAGTGATCAGCATATTTTATTGTATTCCAAGTGCTCTCCTGAAAGCCACAGCTCTCAAATGGTTTTGATTAGGTAATTTGTTTTTACAATGCAATAACCTCTGTGTCTGAGAAAGCAATCTATTTTATTGAACAGTAGCCTATAAAGGCCTGTTCAAAGGCCGACAGATTTTTGTTCTCAGAATGGATCACTGCAAGCATTTAAGAGTTATTGAGAGTAGTAGAAAATGTCAGATCATTTTCAAACTGCCTGGAATTAAGAATCTATTCAATCCAAAAAACACAACGTAGTTGAAACTAAATGCACAGTGGCCCTATACGTCTGTTATTTCAGAATTTAGGAATGACAAAAGTATGGCTTATTTAACAGAACAGCACTATTTGTCTCATATTTGTACAGAAACTTATCCATATGTAGTCTTTATTTGAAATATAACAGTAATTGATGAAGATAACATGATAAAGTTATATAGTGTGACTTCCTGGACAAACTCATTGTAAGGTTTTAATGTTTAGAAAAGCAAGGGTGCTGGATATATCTAGTTTAAAAGAAATAACTCACTTTATTTGTACATGTTCTCTGTCATGAAATGCCAGTCAGATACCCCAAAATGATACTCTAAGATATCTACACCAGTTCTTGAATCTTACACTGAGGAGACCAGCTGGGCTCCACATGTTTTCAAATCAACATAGAGCTCACGTTGTCATGGTCTCAAGTGAGCAGATTGGGTGGAGGTTGGAAAAATGTCCCACCACAGAAGAATATGCAAATGTTGATTCAAGTAAGCAACTTTGTACTTAATAGTGATAGTACCACCAGGCACTACTCACTACTCCACTTGTATATGTGGAGAAGAGGAGGGGCCCAAGCACTGAACCTTGAGGCACCCCAGTGGTTAGTTGATGTGGTTAGCTCATAACTCTGTAAAACGTTAACGTCTTGTAGGACCCATGATCTGGAGTCGACTCTCAGCCACAGAGTTTAAACAACTGACAGCAAGACACAGTCTCTGTGGATTGTCAGCTTTTAAACCCAGATTATTTGTCAGCCAGCAGGTTGTTCTGTGAAAGAAAAGTAGAAAGCTGAAAACATTAATGAAAAACTACATTAGGTGTTTATAAGCTGTGTTGTTGGTAAATTACCTCCTAGTACTGAGGGTTTCATTGATAGCATAGATGTTTTCAACTGTTGTCCAGCTTGAAGCAGTTCATTTTAAATGAATGACTCATATGAAATGACTCATATTAGCATAGATACCCTTCACATAATAATTCTGATTTATGAGAAGTGTTTTCAATTCCGGTTGACCTAACTAATGCAGCATAACCATGTGTTTAGGTGATGAATTAGGTGTATGCTTGGTTAAAGAGATGGATCTGTACTGTAAACTTAAGCTGACAGAGTGTGTCTGAATCCCAAACATTTCTAGGAAGGCTATTCCAGAGTTTCAGAGCCAAACAGGAAAAGGATCTACCTCCTGCAGAGAATTTTGACATTCTTGGTGTTATCAAATGACCAGAATGAACATGATTAAATATAGTGTGATTTGAGCTCACTTAGGTATTGCCGAGCCAGACCATTCAAAGCTTTATAAATAATTATAGCAGAATTCCTGAAATGTATGTAGTGACACTAAAATTTGACTGAAATGGCAAGGCTCGAAATTGCGACCATTTTGGTCGCATATGCTCCCGAAATTTAATCTGTGCGACCTCAAAATATTGAAGTTGGGAGCACCAGTGCTACCAAGTAAAAAAGTTAATTTCGAGCCCTGAATGGTCATATTTCTTTGTTCTAGTAAGCACTCTAAGTGCTTTATTTTCATATATAATAATCCTGTATGACACCCACCCAGTAGCACATTACAATAATCTAGTCTTGAGGTCATGAATGCATGAAACAGATTATCAGCTTTATAAATCGAAAGCAAGGATATGCCTTAAACAGCAGATTGCTGTCAAGCAGTATACCAAGGTTCTTAACCGTAGAAGATAACAAGATAATGCGACCATCAAGAGGTTATATTCTAGTGCAGGGGTGTACATTTCACCACTTTGAACACTACAACATTTTTTTTTTATGTAAAACATATAACAAACAATAATCCAAAATATAAAAAATATACAATCACTTTCATGCAAATTTGTGTTCTTTCAACTAAGATATGTCAATCTTCTATTGCTCAAATGTCTTCATGTGAGTTCACTAAACTTTGGAACACAGTGAAATGCTAAACCTATTTACACAAGCTGCACTGTCAACCCTTGCTATAGAAAAATTGCCAAATTCTGACAGTAACTTACCACTTTCTATAAAAACAGTAATATACTGTAGAAAACAATGCATTCTGGGTAATACTTGTCATTTTCGTGAAAGCAGCCTACAGGAATATACTGTGAATTTACAGAGCTCAAAGTAGGCACTAAGAGGTTGTGTTCAAAATCACACCCTATACCCTCATTCACTATTCCCTACATTAGTTTACTTGACCGAGTGAATGAAAGGAAGTGAGTGAATTCAGACACTGATGAACACCCGATGATAACAAGCAGAATCACTGAAGGACAGAGAAACAAGAACAGAAAAAAAGAGAAACAAGCAGAAACACAAGAACAACAACTGACTTCCAGCTTCAGCTTTAAGACCCTTTTACATGGAGTGTGAAACCAGTTACCGTTACGGAGGTCAGTGTTTGCTTTAGTTGTGCCCTTGAACCTTGACACTTACGTTGAGACATTTTCTGTCTGCTGGAACTGTGTGTTCAAAAAGCACATTTACTATGGTAAGACTAAATGGATCAGATGATATTGATTGTATTATGATGATGCCAGAATTATGGTGGACTCCTTTGAATCTCTGTTCTCGTTTAATGTAGTTACATGGGTGTTTTATGTGTTTTTATGTCTATTGATTGCAGTAGCTCTGTGATTTTGTTGTATGAGATTGAACAATGTTTCGCTAATCACTCATTTACAAGATTTTTAACTGTGTTCGTAATGTGGTAAATTTGTTAAGGCATTAGACACAATGAAATTAGTGAATCAAGGAGCTACATGATGAGCACTTCATCATCAATATATAACCAGCATTAACTGATCATCTTATGTGCTTTGGTTTTGCTGTAATAAATGTGCTTTGCAAACACACAGTTAGAACAACCAGAGAAATAGCTAATATTAAGAAGTCAAGGGTCAGGAGCCCGACTGAAGCAAACACTGACCACAAAAACGGTAATTCAGACCAAACATTTTCAATAAAACACAAACATCTGAACCTCTGCTAATTATCAATAAGAGCTTCTGTAGATGTTTGACAGAAATAAAGTCAAACTAGTTAGTAATAAGTGTAATAATGTGTAATGGCTGGAAGTCAGTTGTAGTTCTTGTGTTTCTGCTCGTCTCTTTTCAGGGTTCTGTTCTTGTTCCTCTTTACTTCAGTGATTATGCTTGTTAACAGCAGGTGTTCATCACTAATACTCAGCAATTACTTACATATTCACTTAATTATCTCATTGGAACCCTGCATCAGTGTTACTTTTTCTCTTTGTAGTGTGGACACTACAGGATTTTCCTGTGGGGTTGAAAGGGTTAAATGTGTAAGATAAAAAGATATACCCACAAAATTTATTTTAACAGTAATAAACTGTAAATTAATTTTATGGCAAACAAACTGTAAAACAGTAATACACTGGCAACACTGTTGCCAGTAGTTTACTGTAAAGTCAAGTAAAAGCAGCAATGCACTGTGAAACCTAACAGCGATTTGATCTGAGGAGAGTAAATGCTGAAATTAAATGTTATTCTGTGTTTTTACACACAGTGATATAGGAGAGATCTGTTCGTGCTGAATGTTCTGTTGGGATTTAAAGAGCTTCTGTTTGAGTTTTGTAAGGTTACCATCGTGCTGAAGAGTAGAGCCTGTGCTTCAGTCCAGGAGAAGAACAAGAAATGCTGATAATATGATACATATTGCTTTATTTAAAGACAGTAGCTGTAGTTGCTAATGCAGTGAAAATCTCTTAGTTAGCTCATATTGCACATGTCTGGGTGCTTAGGTTAACTAGCTGTTATCTGCAAGAAGTTTAATTTTGATCTTTTAATGGTTGTTTTATTCAGTTATTTTTACCTTGAAGGGGTCATATGATGTTGCTAAAAAGAACATTAGTTTCTGTATTTGGTGTAATGAAATGTGTTTATGTACATACTGTACATTATTGTTTCTCCTCTATGCCCCGCCTTTCTGAAACGTGTCGATTTTTACAAAGCTTTAATGACTTATACTGTCTTTTTACGCGTTGCATAAACATACAACCATGTCTGCATTTGTGATCGGAGAAATGACAAACAACAAGCCCTACTCTACACTG
>NW_015551107.1:290678-295284 GCF_001515605.1 Sinocyclocheilus anshuiensis
CTAGAGTGAGCAGAGGCCGGGGGCTAGAGTGAGGAACGGCCGGAGGGCTAGAGTGAGCAGAGGCCGGCGGCTAGATTGAGGAACGGCCGGAGGGCTAGAAGGAGCGGAGGCCGATGGGCTTGAGAACGGCGCAGCCGGCGGATTCGACGAAGGAGCGTCCGGCGGGCTTGCGGCAACCACATGTGACGACCCCGGGCTGGACTCCGCTTCGTCCACGGTTAAAGCCGATCCAGCGATCCATAGCTCGAAATTGATGTATTTCTTCAGCGACCAGCACGGATCAGCTCCAGGCATGACGAAGCCATATCGTCCTCTTTTGGAAGGCCATAACACTCCAAAGAGAAAGGAAAAATTGAAATAGCATCATATGACCCCTTTAAGATATATTATTTTTAAGTAGACTCAAGTGAAATATGTTCAAAGTATTAATATGTTCATGTTAAAAATTTTAGTTTATGAACTGAATTGGCAGTTGGCTAATATAAGGAAGCCGGTTTCTAGAAATGAAGAGTTTTAATGTAATCCATGGTATCTTTACAGTAAAATACTGTAAACTATACTGCAGTAAATAGCTACACAATAGTGTTGTCACGGTACCAAAATTTCAGTATTCGGTACCAATCATTTACGGGGGAAGTCGTGGCCTAATGGTTAGAGAGTTGGACTCGTAACTACACAATTAAGAGTTAATTACTGTATTTTACTATTAGTTTACAATGCAAGGTTTTAGTGTAGATGTTTGACCTACAGTAACTAGCTGGCAACAGTGTTGCCAATATATTACTGTAAAAATGCCTGGTAAGGTCTAACAGTGTGAGTATCATCTGCATGACAGTGTCAACTAATTCCATGTTTCGCAATAATGTCTCCTAAAGGAAGCATGTATAAGGAGAAAAGCAGAGGGCCTAAGACTGAGCCCTGCGGCACTCCATATTTACCTTGTGATTGATGACATTTCTTCATTAACTTGAAACAAAGTGGTAACGGTCAGATAAGCATAAATACTTATCATGCTAATGCCAGTCCACTAATGCAAACTAAATTCTCTAACTTATTCAAGAGAATGTCATGATCTATCGTGTCAAAGACAGCAGTAAGATCCAGTAGTACTAGAATGTGGATGCAAGCACAGGGGTTTCGGACATACAGAAAACACCTCTGTCAGTAGCCTGGACGGTATTGGGCAGGGCTCTTCAACTCCAGTCCTGGAGAGCCAGTGTACTGCTTAGTTTAGCACTATCCCTACCCAAACAAGATAAATAAGTTGTTTAGGATTACGTGCAAATTACAGACTGGTGTGTTTAATTGTTACTGGTTTTAAAGTCTGCATGAAACTGGCCCTCCAGAATTGGAGTTGAAGATCCACCTTATTTTGCAACATGGATGACTACTGCAAAACTAATTTTTTATGTCTTAGTGCTAAACCATTGCAATAATAATGTCTTATTTTTATTTTCTGTAGGATGTAACTCAGATGGAGCTTCAGGGTCTACAGCCCAACACGCACTACACGGCACAGATTCAGGCCATCTCTTACTGGGGTCAGAATCGGCTCAAGAGCAGTCGAGCTCACCTCTCCTTCATCACTGCTGCAGCCACCTGTAAGAACTCTGAACATCTGCACGTTTAGAAAGATTTAGATGCATGTTTGGAAAGTTCCAATTATAAAACTTCATAATTAATTGTTTTGAGATTGTGCGCCAATTTTGACATTCAATGAGTTTTATGGAGTATAAATTGAAAAGGGTGTAAATGAAGGGGTGTCAGAAATAAAATATTTGCTCTCTTTAAAAGACTTGATTCTGGCCCCCTCCTTTTACCATGAATCAGTGGTGCCGTTGATAATTGCAGCACAGCAGAGCCATTAAAAACACAGAAAACCTTCTCTGGCGAGGAGAGTGTTTTGTAAGAAATGTTGTCCTCTTATGGCGACTTAGATTTTGGCACGTGAGTACATGAGGTTAACCTTTCCCAGAGGCAGCACATTTCAGTCCTGTATGAGAATCCAGCAGTACCGTGGCTCACTAGGAGAGGTTTGAAGGGCACGACCCGGTTTACTCTCCTCAACAGGACTGCACTTAACCCCTCACAAGTTTCTCACCTCCACTGTTGTTGTTATAAATATTTCAGTAATTCTGCAAACAAATTCCAGGCACAAAGTGAAGAGATATGATGGTTTGGAAAAGTTCCATGCTGGCTCTGTTTAGTTGTTTTATCTAGAGCAAAACTGGCATGCTGAAATATTCAAAGGCATAATCCGTTTTTCTACAAATTAAATTTCTTCTTCTTTGCTTTCCAATCATTTTTCCACTTTCTTACTTATTTTATGTCTTTAATATTTTCCCCACTGGTTTTATCAGCCCTCTGTTATTTCTCTTGAGGTCTCTTAAACACCACATCATTTATATCGCCATATTCCCTTACAATAATGTATTGCAGACTGCCTAATGCTGAACCCAAGATTTCATTAGTCACAGTTTATGAACAAGGAAGAATTGTCAATGAAACAGAATCAAATATAATTCAAAACATCAGTGCTTGCTTTTTGTCATTTTATTATAGGAAATCTTATCTCCTTATTCAGTGCAATCTTGCGTTGCCTTGTATGTCCCAGAGTCCCAGAGATGTGGGATATACCTACTGGGATACCACAAGATGAAGTTTGAGCCCATAACAAAGAAAATACCAAATGCACTCTCTTTAATGTCTTAGATGTTTCTTCTAGACAGCAGTGAGATTTAATGCAGAACTTTGCCTAACTGCTTCTCTGATGTTACTCCTGAGAAATGATCCAAACATTTCTCATTATATTCTACCGAGATCAAATTATCTGTGCAATGGCATCCACATAAATTTTTGTAACTCTGTACTCTGTACAACAATTGTTTTCATTTGTCCATTTATTTTATGAGAAACATCTGTGACAAAGTTGATACTTGAATGAAACTTAATTAAGAGATCTCAATTACACCTCCTGAGTTTTAAAAGCAAACTCTGAAGTGAAGATCAAACGTCAAACATTGGCTAAATTTAGAAACTTTGATTCATTTATATTTTTTATTTGCTTAAAAGTGAATGTTTATGCCCGTGTTCACATGATATCATACACCTCAGCGAAGTTGTGGCTTTTGAGTTTTCAAGTTGACAGCATTGCAGTTTTTTACCAAAGACAATAATTGAATAAGAAACACATTTATAGTAAAAAGTCTATAGAGCAAGACATACTGTCATGCCCCTGGACTCATTCTGTGTGTTTTTCCCTCTCCACGTGATCCATGACCCAGTTTTCCCTTGTTAATTGTTTATTGAGTTCCAGGTGTGTGTTGTCAATTACCCCATGTATTTAAGGTCCTGTCTGTGCTTTTTGAGGTTGTCTGGAATTGTATGTTCGTATTTCCCCGCTACGTGTGTGTTCCTTGTTCCATGGATGTTAATTAAATTCTCTTTGTTTGAAGTCAACTCCTCGTCTCCTCGTTCCTCGCTCCATGCTCCTCACAGTAGCGCAGTCCTGACAGAATACCAGACCATAAACAGTTACCTCCGTGTGTTCCCTCCGTTTTTGTTTCCGTTTTTACCCAGTGTTTTTTGTTTCCATTGTACCCATGGATCCTCTCGCCCGCCCTGAATACCTCCTCCTCCTGCTGGAGCAGGGGGAAAGATGGCTCGAGGGCCATAACAGACTGTTTCTGGCCCTCGCCGAACTCACCAGCTATCCGGACGACGCGATCTACGCATTCAATAACACCAGCCTGAACACCGCGTGCAGAGCGCCGTTGTCCGAGGATGGTCCTCAAGCGGATTTCGCCACCTTCGTGGAGTGGATTCTGGCGAGAAATCGATTGTCATTCACCATCTGCCCCGTGAATGATCTCACCGGATCCACTCCTGACCCAGTGCCCAGCCCACCATCTCCCCGCTGCGCAGAGTGCATGCCTGAGCGACCACCGCTAGACTGGGAAACAGAGCTGGAAGCCGACTTACCCCCTCTCCTCTCTCCTTCATCCCCGCTGGTACCGTCCAGCCCTGAGTGGGCTCCCGTTTCCCAGTTCAGCCCAGAGAGGGCTCCAGTCCCCGAGTTTAACCTAGAGAGGGCTCCAGTCCCTGAGTTTAGCCCAGAGAGGGTTTCAGTCCCAAAGTTTAGCCCAGAGAGGGCAACAGTCACCGAGTTAAGCCCAGAGAGGGCTCCAGTCCCCGAGTTTAGCCCAGAGAGGACTCCAGTCCCCGAGTTTAGCCCAGAGAGGGCTCCAGTCCCCGAGTCCAGCCCAGAGAGACTCCACTCCTCCGGCTGCGCCTCGTCCCCTCCACCTTGGCCCTCCGAATCCTCCCCGTCGCCCTGGCTCATTGGCTCCTCCGTCACCTGCTCTGCCGCCGTTGGTCGGCCCCCTGGAGTAACCGGCATTCCTCCTCCATGGCTCCTCACTCCATCGGCTCCACCATGGGCCGCCATCATGGCTGTGGACTGGGTCCTGCTTGGCCCCTCCTGCTCCAAGTCCTTCCTGTCGCCTCCTGGCTCCTCCCTACATCGTCACCTCCCTGGACACTGTCTGACGGCCCCCTCCCGGGTGTCCGTCCTCCTCCCAAGTTCCCAGCCGTGCCCCCCCCCCTT
>NW_015551107.1:295607-302344 GCF_001515605.1 Sinocyclocheilus anshuiensis
CAACTCCTCGTCTCCTCGTTCCTCGCTCCGTGCTCCTCACAGTAGCGTCTCATGACACATACAGTATAAAACTCATATTTTTGTTGAAGCACAAGAATTAGAGTGTAAAGAACTTTGTTTAATCGATGATGGTAAATCTCAAGGAAACACGCGATAGTCACATTTCAACCCAAAACATTTTAACCTTTGTAAAGAGATTAATGACAGTAGCCAGGTTTCCATCCAAAGTTGAGAATTTAACTTATGTGCAAAATTGGAATATCACACAAAACATTTGCGAATAAAGCACTGTTTCCATCCAACGAGTCAAAGAGAACAAAATCGTCACTTCCTGATTAACTGGCACTAAATATCGCTAAAAAAAAACTAGGAGAAGCCACTGAATATAATAATTTTCATATATAATAAAATATTTGCGCCTCAGAGCGAGCAGACGAAACACAATAAATGCAGTGATTGCTTTCGGAGGTGGATGCTGCTGTTTGGGAACGCAGTCGTGTAAGATGCTTATACAGAAGTACTTTGACGACAGACTTTGCTCAGGCATTTCAGAATGATCATAACAACATTTCAGATGCTGTGCAACAAGATCGGTCCGCTGGTTAGTCAGGTTTTGCTGTCCCATTGCGCAAAATCACATGACTTTTTTGATGTGCATGGAGAAATTAATTCGGCAAATGCGTTTCCATCTCCTATTATTCACATTAACCCTTTTTCACACAAATCAAAAACCACCTCAAGCAAACGTTAAAAACTTTTTAGTAAATTAATTGATTTTTTTTTTCTTTTCGAAATTTGCCATTTCCATGACTCGTTTCTGATGCGATACTTCAAAATGCACATAAAAGCAAGGTGATGGAAGCATAGCTAGTGACATACAGTGGTTTTATTGAAGTTACCCTTTGTAAATTAAAGGCAGTACAACTAAATTTGTTGTAAAAGTCTGCTGCTAAAAATAGGCTTCATAAATTAGCCGGGTATTTTTGGTCACCAGGTTGTTTTTCAGCCACTTCCATATGTAGTACTTAGTCATTCATTTAGAAAATTTTAATCTGAAAAGTTGCTTTTTAAAATAATAAAGACTATTGCCAAATGTAAGTGAATCTCCTATCTCATTCTAGCGTCCTCAAATGGGAATGTCCACCTTTCCGGAGAGTTCTCCAATGAGATTCCCGTGTCCCATTCTTCTCCCAGTATCCTGAGGCTGGAAGCGGCCGCCCCTCATTATCACGACAACCAGCTGCAGGTCAAGGTCTTCTGGAAGAGCCGAATCACAGGCAAGTCAGCTTCTTTCTGCACTGGCATGTACACTAAGGACATACGGCTGAGGTCATTCGAAGTTTACGTCTCTGCAAAAATTGTCTCCTAACAAAAAACACGCTCACATGACTTCACACCGGTCACGCAACGCGTATGTGTTTGTTGACAATCCATCGGATCCATGTGTGTCCTTAAACAAGTCACCGCCAAAGCAAAGCAACAGCATGACTGATGATTTATGGAAGAACGTTACCAAACATAAATATTATCTATCCGGCATAAAAAGATAATCTCGCAGGGATGTCCTCTCTAGACTCTTTCCAGCAGATTATTCACGATCTGCTTAGTACATGAGTTTCAAAAATACACATTTGGCAACATGATGGTCTTCAAAGAGAAGATTCCAGTCAAACCGCAAGCACCCATAAATACAGGGTGTTGATTTACTGTTATCTCCTGGAAAGAAAGGCATGAAGAGTGATTTAATAATGCCGGTATGAGTGTGAAATCAAAAACAGATGAAGGGAGATGGCGACCTGACGCGGGTTCGAAGGAAGATGTCATGTTGCCTGCGTACAGAACAGGGAGCTCGGAGCAAAATGTAGCCGGTCCGTGAAAATGTGTTCATGCTGCCTCAGAAACAGAAAAACATTACCTACAACATTCTGCCTTGTTTCTTCCTGTAGAAAGCCAGAAGGATTCCAGTTCATATATTCTGAGATGGTTTCCTGAAGTTTGTGCCCATAATGTGACGAAAGGCGAGAAAACAGCCATAGTTCAGGTGTGTCTCATTGGTTTACAGTATACTTTCTTGCCAAGAAGTCTGAAGGGGCCATTTTATTTATTTATTTATTTATTTGTTTATTTTATTTTATTTTATTTTATACATTTTTATTTCATGTACATGTCTTAAATTTTTTATTTCACGTACATACTCTCATTTTCAGTCAAAAAAGTCGTTTTGGTTTTTTTTTTCAAAAAAGTCTTGATTTTTTTATGTACCAAGATATTAAAAGTAAAAAGTACTGATCAATGAACCTTATTTATTTATTTTGCAATTTTATATAATTAATCCCACAATAAGGGAGATTAGTTGATGAAGACATAGAATATGTATCAATCTACATCTAAGCAAACATTTTATTTTATTACCAAAACATACACTCTCAAAATCTGAAATTTTAAAAACACAATGTGTTTTTACTTATAATAACTTATATAACTTATTATATTTTACTTATAATAAGCATCTCAGGACAATATGTTTTTACTTATTATAATAAAAGTGTGCAAACAAGTCAAAATAATAAAATATTCAATTTCATTTAAATGAATCAGCTCGTTCATGAATCAGACATCGCTTTTGTGTCTCCGGTTTCTTTCAGCAACAATGTGATTTATTATGAAACACAGTGGAGTAAAAAGTATGATATTGTGCTTTGGAATGTAGTGAAATGTTGAAATTGTAGTGAAATTTGCCAAAATATAATACTCTGATAAAGTACAGATGTCTAAACAAAAACCAAAAAAATGTTGATGGTGGTTTTTGTATGGCAAGTACAATAGTCTGAGACCCTAAACGTAAAATTTGGCCACAGGAAAAAAACAATGTTTGGAAAGGTGAAAAAATGATGCCAGAATGTGGTGAACTATCAATTTAATGCCTCACAACCATCATATCGACTTGCATTTTATACTGCACCGATACTAATGCTAAAGAGTTGATGTCACTATCAAACCTGCATGTGACCCTTGAATTTACCCTCAGAAGGATTCTTGTTCCTGCATCTGATTTCTTTGTTCGCTGAAGTTTATGCAGCTGAATAGTGTAAGAGATAATGGCAGCACTGCCCAAGAGCGCTGTATTTCCACACATGATCTGTCAACACTGGCTATTGTCACTGGCTGCTACTATCATTATGGTACGGATGGGTTATCGGTTATCTGATTCATTTTCCACAGAGCATTTCTCATTTACTCTCTCGTTTCATTCTTAGCCACAGACGGTATACTGTTGTACTGAGGAATATCTGTGCTGTTTCTGCTCTTCAGGGAACACATTTTGTGATTACTGGCCTGCTGTTTGCCTGTAAGTACCGCGTGGCAGTGAAGCCCGTTACGGGACAAGAGCAGAGGTCAGAGGTCATGACCTCTGTAACCACCCCACTTTGCTCATCGCTGATGGGCCGACGGAAAAAACATGCTGCCTGCACCAGAGATGGTAAGATGATATCTAGCACAAAAGCTTTAATCACGCCACATTAGCTGGGTCAATCTCATAGAAATGTCACATTTCACCATAAAATCAAAAGGGGGAAAAAGAGAATATATTCTCCATAAAGAAATTAAGCCTCTTTTATTATTTTAATTGCAAACATTAAGTCCAGTTTTTATTAATGCAAAGCAAAAATAAAATAAAATAAAATAAAACTCTTATTGTGATTACTGTAATGTGTCCGGATGTCTTATTTTTGTTTGTTTGTCATTTTGATTATTCTCAATAGTGATTTAAACTAAAGTCAGCATAAATTAAAGGATGTACAACAATAATAACAACAAAAAATAATTTAATACAATAAAATTATAGAATAAAATATTACACAATTACAGTAATATCAGACTGAAAAAAAACTCCTTTATCCTAAAACTTACCCTCAAAATAGGCTTATTTTTTTAAAATGTTAAAAAAAGGTTCAAAGCCATATAGTTATAATTACAAGTCAAAATAATAGTAATAATAAATAAATACATATATACATAGAATGACAAAAATCAAAACTGTGACATTAAAAGTTAAAACTGACATAAAATGTAAAAAATTATGAGTCTATAATTCTGACATAAAACATTCAAATGATTAAATCTGAATTCAAACCTATGGGATACTGACATCAAAGGCAAAATTGTGAGGTGAAAAGTAGATATAGAAGCTTGTATATCCAAACTGGAATTAAAAAGTCCTAATTATGACATGAACAGTAAAGATTATTAAATAAAATGTCCTAATTATGACATTACATTCACTTTTTATGTCATAATTAGGCCTTTTTAATGTCATAATTTCAACATTTTATCTCATAATTTGTAATTATGATTATTTTTAAGTGATTATTTTGAACCTAGAATAAAAAAAATCTCCTTACTCCTAACAATTACCCTTAAAATAGGCTTAATTAAAAAAAAAAAAAGTTAAAAGCCATAGTTATAGTTACAAGTCAAAAAATAATAATAATAATTTAAGAAATAAATAAATACATACATATATAACTGACAAAAATCAAAACTGTGACATTAAACGTGAAAACTGACATAAAATGTAAAAAATTATGAGGTAAAATCCATAATTCTAACATAAAACATTTCAATTATTAAATCTAAAGTCAAACCTATGGGATACTAAGTCATAATTATGACATAAAAGTCAAAATTGTGAGGTAAAAAGTAGATTTAGAAGATTGTATATCCAAATTGGAATGAAAAAGTCCTAATTATGATATAAAAAGTCATATAATTAGGCCTTTTTAATGTTTGAGTTTGAGTTTGTAGTGAAATGTGAGCCAGACAGTTTGAGATCCCCCCAGATTTTTGCAACACATGACAGAATTGATGTATTTTATGGTTCATCCCAGTGCAATATGTTGTGCTAGAGCGCCCTCCTCAGCGTAAGAAAGGCCTGCAGCGGCCGGAGAAGCTGGCAGCATGGTTTCAGCCGGCGAACGGCTCGGTGCAGGCCTTGTTTAGCTGGCAGGTGTCTCCAGAGAGCACAGGACAGACCCCCATCACTGGATTCCAGCTCTCCTGGCTCAAAGTGTCCCGCAGCAGCACCAACTCCACCAAGCTCATCTCCCAAACACACCTCCTGCCCCCCGTGAGTCACACACACGCCTGACTGACCAATCACAGAACACAGCAGCACTCTAAACACACTCACTATGAACCTGTCCCTCAGGATCAGCGCTCTCTGACAGTAGACGCGCTGCAGCCCCAGAGTGAGTACAGAGTGCAGCTGCAGGTCCTGTCTGGAGCAGGACACGGACCCTCGGTGTCTAAGACCCTCCACACTCCTCACGTGAACGGCACACTCCTCTGAGGTACACCTCACACACCTCAAGGACACCTCAGTGACTGGACTCCAGCTGTAAATGTACTTCAAAAACACTTATTATCTATTATCATTAACCAAAATTAAAACATTTTCATTACTTCAAATAAAGTAAACATGAACTGAAATTAAACACTTTTTTTACTTCAGCTAGTCACTAAGGCAACATTTCTTACTTTCGTTTAGTTTAATGTTAAAGCACTGAAATAAACTGAAACTAAAATAGAAGAAAAACTGTGGACAAAAAGAAAAATGCGTTGTGCTTAAAATAAACTAAATTCTGATTTTAGTATTACTAAAATTATAAAATCTGTGCAAGAGTCTGGATGTGGAATTTTGTCTCTTTTATGCGAATAAAACTATAGATATTTTGAAAAATAATAATAATAAAGACAAAAATATGCAACAAAGTGACTAAAACTTCAACTAAAATTCAAATGAAAACTGAAAATGTAAAGATTAAATCTATTTCAAAATATTTACAACAACTGTAATAGTTTATCAATGATACTAAAATAACACCGTTTCATACAAACAATAGCATAAACATATTTTTTTATGATGATCATGTTTTCAGTATCTGGTTTATTTAACCAAACAAACAAATTAATAAAATAAAAAAATATATATAATAATAATAATAAAAACAAATTAAAAACAAACATTAGAAATTAAACATTAATTTCAATTATCAAAATTGGTTCAGCGTTGTGAAATGTCCATAATATTCTCAAATTGATAATTCATATTTTGAAAAAAAAGTCATAATATTAAACAGAAACAACAACCTGAATATCCTAACGGAAATATGTTATTATTCTTTTTAAAAATAGGATAAAAAAAACTATTAGTAATGAATATGAAAATTACATATCTAGGCCTATTTAATCCGTGTATCATTCGATCATTCGTTTTTTGATTTAATATTTAAAGTAGAAAAATTAGAAAACGGCTCCTTTTTCGTTTTTTCGTTTTTTTCCAAAAAACGAAAAACGAAAATTCAGCTTAAATTTTCGTTTTTCGTTCATGGGTGGAAAAATGAATAAACAGCTTGAATATTTGATTTCTACACGTGGGCGGGAATTAAACGCCCCTTTCTGCTGATTGGTCAGCCGAAGATCAAACCGTGCCGTCATCAGTTCTTCTGCAGTATCACGCAGCAGAATAATAGTCCTCTGCTGCTGCAGTTGTACGGATTCTTAACGCATTTATTGCAACTACATTTAATCTTTTTTTGTCAAACAAACAGGCTAATGAATAGCTCTACACAACTCATACCGGGGCAAAGTCTAGACAGGGCTTTCTTCTGTGTAGATATAAATTCTATTCTTTGCATCAGCTGGGCATGGCAGGGTATGATATGACAGCTGTCATA
>NW_015551107.1:303991-325674 GCF_001515605.1 Sinocyclocheilus anshuiensis
AAATATTCAAGCTGTTTATTCATTTTTCCACCCATGAATGAAAAACGAAAATTTAAGCTGAATTCTCGTTTTTTGGAAGAAAACAAAAAAAAACGAAAAAGGAGCCGTTTTCTCATTTTTCTACTTTCAATATTAAATCAAAAAACGAATGATTGAATGATACACGGATTCTATTTGTTTAAAATTTGTTTAAAATAGCTTTTTTCCTTTTTATCATCTCTGACATACTTGTTTGTCATTGATCCAGATATATATATGACATTCAAAGAAAATTATGTGTGTAATAGAAGATGCAGCAAAAGAAACTCGCCCATTCTAGTCAACTTTTGAATAACACAGCGTTAAAGACTGGATTAATGGAAGCAGAGAGGTACTAACAGTACACTACAGCAAACTAACATCAGGAGATGATGGCCCTGGAGCTCTTCATGTGTAGACTGCAGATGAAACACAGCAGAGCCTCTTCAAACTTGTCAGACAAGAGCCTCAATACAGCAGGAAAACAACATTAACAGGAAGAGTTTAGCCAAAAATAAAAGACCCTCTTGTCATTCCAAACCAGTTAAATTTTCTCTCTTTTAAGAAACACAATGTAAAATGTTTCGAAGAATATTCACGCTGTTTTTCTCTATACAATGAAAGCATAGAGTATCTAGGACTTCCAGTTTGAAGTCCATTTCTGCCACATATGGGGGGAAAAAATCATGCATTCGTAAATCATATTTTTGAGAAATCATATTTTAAAAGTCTATTATGTCTTAAAAACGTAAAATTTATGGGATGCTAAGTCAATTATTGGTAATCCAGTCGTTGACTACTGGTTAAACTGCAGCTCTACCTTCACGGTTCAAACTGCAGATAGTCAAAATGATGAGATAAAAGGTATTGTTGACATTAAGTTAACTAAGGCATTTTTATCTCAGAATTTTGACAGTTAGAATCCGAGTTGTAACTTTATCTCACAAGTTCATGTTTTATGTGATAATTATGACTTCTTTTCTCATAATTTTGACTTTTTATGTTAATTTAGACTTTTACCTCATGATTTCAACTGTCATAATTTTGACTTTTACCTCATGATCATTGAACGTGTCTCATAATTATGACTTGGTATTTTGAATCGGTCTTCGGGGTGACGGAGACTGCTCTGGATTGGCTCAGATCCTATTTAACTCATTGTAGTCACTTTGTTTTTATGGTGTCCCTCAGGGCTCAATACTTGGTCCCTTGCTTTTCAGCATCTATATTTTTCCTCTTGGTCAATTATTAATACCTCTCGACCTTAACTACCATTTTTACGCCGACAATACGCAGATTTACATCCACTCAAACCCGGGTCAAGATGTGAACATTTCCCATCTTTCACATTGTATTTCTGAGATTAAGTTGTGGATGTCTGACAATTTCTTGTGTTTGAATAGTCCCAAAACAGAAGTTATGCTTCTCGGCTCTCCCCATAAATTGCATAATGCTGGATCTTTAGCTTTGGCTGTTGATGGTGTTGCTCTGGAGTTACAAAGTAAATTAAAAAGTAAAGTGTAAAGAAAAGAAGAGGCAATGTTTTGAAAATTTGTGTAAGCAGTTGAAAAAAAAACCTGTAACAAACTTCAATATTTACTACATTTGGCAGCTATAGAATTCTGTCCGGGGCCAGGGTTGTTGATCATATAAATCCTGTTTTGGAATTGTTGCATTGGCTCCCGCTAAGATTCCGAATTGATTTTAAAGTTCTTGTGTTAACATACAAGGCACTGCATGGTCTGGCTCCTCAGACTTGGCTGAGCTTTTAATTCCTTATACACCCAATCGCAACTTGCAATCTTCTCAGAGTGGTCTTTTAGTCGTTCCTAAAACACGGCTGCATTCTAGGGGTGATCGGGCCTTTTCATCTTACGCCCCCAAATTGTGGAATTCTCTCCCGGCTGACATCAGGGAAGCAAATTCGTTAGGTATTTTTAAATCTCGTCTTAAAACGTTCTATTTCTGACTTGCTTTTAACTGATTGTCATTCTGTAGTTTTGTGTTCTAATTTGGCTTGTTGCGTTTGCTTGCGTTGTAAAGCGCTTTGAGAAAGCACCATTTTAAAGGCACTATACAAAATAAATGTATTATTATTATTATATTGGTACACCATCATTTTGACTTTTTATCTTATAAATATGACATTGTTTCCATTTATATAATGTTTATAAAATCTTTTTTCCCTCATGTGGCAGAAACAAATAGCCATACTTTCAATCAAAAAATACTATACATGAAGTAGTTCATATGTCTTTTGAGATCATGCATTTGAGATGATTTTTTAGCTTTGATTGAGAAATAGCCAAATTCCAGCTGATGTTCACTGATTCTCTGCAGCAGCTCACTGTAGCAATGGCTAATAATGTTATATTTTTTACAGATGGAGGAAAGAAGTGAGGAATCAAGCTACTCTTATATGATACAGTGCTTGTGTTGTTCCTCATTTGGACAGGTGTGTCTGTTAAAGGACTAAATGTAAAGCACTCTTCATCATCAGAGAGACAGTGTCTGCTGTTATGGAGTCGGTGTAATAGGACGAGAGCACTCGCACCAGACCAGCGTGATCACAGAAGAAAACAACACCCACGTGAAGGCTTTAGATCGGTGTACTATAATATAGGAATGATGAATAACCAAATTGTGCTTTTGTTATGCAAAAAATTAGTAGCACTGATGTATTTAGTATGTAGTTGCATATAGTTATGCGCCACATTATTTTATTAACATTTGTTTTTCATACAGAAGTTTAATGTGCTTTTACTCAATGGGCCTCATTCATGAAACACAAGCTGTATGAATGTCTTAAAAGCTTGTGAAACCCCACATGAAAAAATACTATAGTAATTTATAGTAAATGCTATAGTGTTTTGAACCATATTATAGTAGAGTGTATTATACTGTATATACTATAGTATTTATTTACAACACTTTGAATTTGAATGCTACAGCATACTATAATGAACTGATAAACTGTAATAAATACTGTAGTAGGCCTATACTTCAGTTGTAGAAAACTTAGTAAAGTATTGGGTAAAGTAATTTGTTTATATTACTATAGTTTTTATATTACCACAGCAACTATAGAATTACCACAACAAATTAATTCAAGTACTTTACTATAGTATGGTTCAAAAGCACTATAGTATTTACTATAAATTACTATAGTATTTTATTTTTTTCATTCTTGGGTAAATTGGCCTTCTTTTACATTACTTGTATTAATTTAGAAGACACTTTTTCCCCAGAAATGCATACATCAACATCATATATATTTTGATCATATTTCTTGCTTGAGAATCAAACTCATGATCAGCAAAGTTCACTTTACGAACAGTTTACACAGAACTTCGTTCCGCTCGTGTTTCATGAATAATGCCTACTATAAATATTTTTAATTGAACAAGTAATGTAATATATTAAATTTCAACACTACATCTCTAACCTGGTTATCAACCCTGTGTGGAATTAATCTCAGATAACGTCATTTGAACAGGGTTATTTCTGAACCACAGCACGTCTGATTTTATTTATTGTGAGTGTAATTCATTCATCTCAAGCAGAACGAGTGTAAGTCAGTGCCTTATACTGTATCAGTTATATCAGGCTAGATCAGATTGATTTACTGCAACATGTGTCTCTGCTTTAACTGTCCATCTGTCTTTACAAATCACTCACAGCATACAAACAACAAATGAGCTGGGATACTGCTGCTTTAATTAGCCACAATGATTTTGAAAGATATATCTTTGTACAATACAGAATACAGTTTTTGTAAATATTGAATTTGATGTATTATCTATGGTTTGTTGTCATTACTAATAGGCTACACTAGGCTAAATGAAGCTCCACACTTTTCGTTTCTGAATATATATGTTCGTCAAGAGAATATAAACTGAATATCAACAATAATATTCTTAGACTTAGAATATATACTTCGATTTAGACTCAGGTACACCACAATCATAAAATTGTGTTCTAAGAACGTTTTGCTAATGTTCTCATTAAATTATGAAATTATATTTCTGAATGTTGTCTTAACATACAAAATCCCCAGGTTTTTATGTAGCATATTAAAACGTTTTTCTTATCTGTGTGAACATTACAGAAAACATTAAGTAAATGTTCCATTTTATTATTTTGCAAACATAAAGTCGAAATACTATGAGAATAAAGTCGAAATACTATGAGAAAAAGTCAAAACGTTACGAGAATAAAGTCGAAATATTTTTAATTGAACAAGTAATGTAATATATTAAATTTCAACACTACATCTCTAACCTGGTTATCAACCCTGTGTGGAATTAATCTCAGATAACGTCATTTGAACAGGGTTATTTCTGAACCACAGCACGTCTGATTTTATTTATTGTGAGTGTAATTCATTCATCTCAAGCAGAACGAGTGTAAGTCAGTGCCTTATACTGTATCAGTTATATCAGGCTAGATCAGATTGATTTACTGCAACATGTGTCTCTGCTTTAACTGTCCATCTGTCTTTACAAATCACTCACAGCATACAAACAACAAATGAGCTGGGATACTGCTGCTTTAATTAGCCACAATGATTTTGAAAGATATATCTTTGTACAATACAGAATACAGTTTTTGTAAATATTGAATTTGATGTATTATCTATGGTTTGTTGTCATTACTAATAGGCTACACTAGGCTAAATGAAGCTCCACACTTTTCGTTTCTGAATATATATGTTCGTCAAGAGAATATAAACTGAATATCAACAATAATATTCTTAGACTTAGAATATATACTTCGATTTAGACTCAGGTACACCACAATCATAAAATTGTGTTCTAAGAACGTTTTGCTAATGTTCTCATTCAATTATGAAATTATTGTCTGAACAATAGTTGTCTGAACATACAAAATCCCCAGGTTTTTATGTAGCATATTAAAACGTTTTTCTTATCTGTGTGAACATTACAGAAAACATTAAGTAAATGTTCCATTTTATTATTTTGCAAACATGATGGGAATGCTTGAAACACAGTAACGTTTAAAAAGCATTGAACAAACGTCAAGCTAAAACATAAAAATACTTAATAAAACATGCATAAGTAACATTTTTGGCAAGTTATTAAAAACCATTTATCTTTGAACGAACGTTCTATTAACATTACTGGAAGAACGTTTGTTCAAAAATTGCCAGAATGTTAGCCAAAGTTCTGTGACCGTTTCCTGTAAGCTGGGCTGTAAATGAACCACAGCAACGTGAATAAATGAAGGACAGCACAAACAGAATTTGGTCTCACTGCTTTTTGTTATCAGACTGTAATATTTAGAAAACAGAAAACCAAGTCTACAATTTATGAATATAGAGAATATGTTACTTTTGAAGGGTAAGACTCAAAATATATAGCCTAATAAAAAGTATAATATTTAAATATCATGTCCTTTCATAGTTGTGATTAGAGGCATTTATAATAATAATAATAATAATAGTATCTCCTTTCCGCTAGATGCCGCCAAAACGATTGGGCGTGTGACGTCATTGACGTGCGCCGCGCTCGGTCCGCGACCATAACAACGCCAGATAACCCTCACTTTTATCGATATCATTGATAGTGCAATATTGATGGGAATTTATTCGCACAGCTTTAAAGGCCCTGCACACCTCGTCGCTGAGACCGACACACGGTGAGGCTGTGAATCACAGAGAGCGAGGGCTTGACAAGCTGGGTTGTGTGTTGTGTTTTATTGTCAAATAAAGGATCTCTTCAGATCTGAATCACTGATGACCACTAGCTCCCTTCAGATCATGTTTGCTTACAGCTCTCCTGAGGGCCTTGTGTATTCGTGTTTTCATTCAGTTAGATATTTGATCAGAATATCACAGTCATATTTTTCTCATATTCATAAGTAAATCTGTGATTTCTGGATGGTGTCTGCGATCCGTTGATTTTTACTAGTACTGAGATTTACACTTGTACTGCAGTAATACCGTCAAACATGTACATCGCTTTTCACTGAAGTGCCTTGAATCATAAAAATACCGTGGTACACCTTTATAATAATCATGTGTAGTATATATCCTGGTGTATGACAAAGCCGCAAAATAGGCGATAACCTCACTAAACATGTACTGTAGTGATGCCATATAAATACAGGGTTATATGAATATGATAAGACGGTTCTGTACGATAGTAGCCTCCTTCAAAATACCATGCGATTGCTATTATCAGAAATGGCAACAAATATACTTCATCAGAAAACGTGCAGCCGACTGAGCAGCAAAATTAACACATAATCTAAGACATTTTTAAATGGCATATTCAATGTTCAGCAGAGTTGGACACATTTGGTTTGCAAAAGTTACTTGTGTGTGTTGAAACCGTGAAAATGAAAGCGTATGTGGGTCAAACGTTTTTGAACAGTAAGATTTTTATGATTTTTTAAAGAAGTCTCTTCTGCTCACCAAGCCTGTAGTTATTTGATCCAAAAGCAGCAATATTGTGAAATATTTTTACTATTTAAAATAACTGGTTTCTATGAGAATATCTGTTAAACTGTAATTTATTCCTGTGATGCGCAGCTGTATTTTCAGCATCATTACTCCAGTCTTCAGTGTCACATGATCTTCAGAAATCATTCTAATATGCTGATTTGCTGCTCAATAAACTTTTTTATTGATATTATTATCAATATTTAAAAACAGTCGAGTGCATTTGTTTCAGGATTCTCTGATGAATAGAAAGATCCAAAGATCAGCGTTTATCTGAAATAAAAAGCTTTTGTGACATTATACACTACTATACCATGCAAAAGAGTCAGTATTTTTTTTTTTTTGGTAAAAAAATTATAGAAATTAAAACTTTTATTTAGCAAGGATGCTTTAAATTGATCAAAAGTGATGATAAAGACATTTATAATGTTACAGAAGATTTCTATTTCAGATAAATGCTGTTCTTCTGAACTTTCTATTCATCAAAGAAACCTGAAATAATTCTACTCAGCTGTTTTCAACATCATAATAAAGATAATAAATAAATGTTTTTGAGCAGCAAATCAGAATATTAGAATGATTTCTGAAGGAGTAATGATGCTAGAAATTCAGCTTTGATCACAGGAATAAATTACAGTTTAAAATATATTCAAATAAAAACCTGTTTTTTAAATAGTAAAAATATTACTGTTTTTGATGTACTTTGGATCAAATAAATGCTGGCTTGGTGAGCAGAAGAGACTTCTTTAAAACACATTACAAATCTTACTGTTCAAAACCCTTTGATTGGTAGAGTGTGTATATATAGTGTAATTGTTTTTTAAATATAATTTTTAATGCAGCCGTGACCAGTAAGTGTTACCCACATAATACTTTTAATGCTATTTCTGCAAATTTCATCTAAAATCACTAAGATTGTTTTACTCTTTCTCCCTTTAATAGACATTTTTCAGCGTGCAGTTTAGAAACGTGCATCCACAGAAGTCCATTTCCAAGATCCAGCGTCTGCGTGTCGATGGAGGAGTCCTGCTAGAAACCCAGAACGGGTGGAGAGACTCCCGGGAGGAATGGGGTAGAGTTCTCGATGAGGGTCCCGGCAGCAAACCGCTCCGTTAGGGCAGAATCGGGCGAGATGCCTGAGAATGGACGCTCCAGGAGGAAACGGGTGCCGAAGACGTGCGACTGCTGCGGGCCCCACGGCAAGCCCCTCGCACCGGGACACCAGCAGCTGTCCAAGAAACGCGGCCGCAGGACGAAAGAGATGCTGAGCCAAGAAGAAGAGGTGGCGGCGGAGGAGGAGGTGGTGAGCTCGGCTGCAGCAGACTCGGTGGTGACTCTGGAAGCGGACGCTGCTTCTGAGATGGACGAGGCTCCGTCTCCTAAAGAGAAGCCAGAGCTTTCCCAGACTGAGAGAGGGAGGGAAAGCACCGTCCTGGTGAACGGCTTGGAGAACAGCACTCCCAGCGACACACCCAACGACTTGATGAAGAAACCCCGCACAGAGCCAGATGCAATGGAAACCGCGCCGCCCGGTCTGAGCGCTTCCTGGGACCATCACTACTGCAAACCCCTCGCTGAGGAGAACAGGAGCAACTCCACGGAGGAGACGGGACAGCCGCCTGCACTGCCTCCGGTTGAGTTCACCACCGAGGGCATCATCGAGTGCATTCATGGTAGTGTTCGGATGAGTTTGACAGCTTCCGGTGTCTCTTTTCTTTGGTTTGTTAATGAGTATGCGTTTATCTTCCAGAATTCCTCGAGCAGTTCTATGGGAAATACGGAGGCTTCACTCCGTTGAGTGAGACCAACGTCCTCGATCACCTAAATAAGACGTTTCAGTCTGATCTAAATGACAGGCAAGTTTAATCCCTACTGAATCATGCTTTTCTACAAGTATGGCACAAAATCAAGTTTTCCATCAGTGAAAGGAGGGACATAACCTTCAGAAAGACCTCTGGAGGTCAAACTAAATGTCACATTTTATGTGTTTTGACTAGTGCTGTCAAACGATTAATCACAATTAATCACTTTCAAAATAAAAGTGTTTGTTTACAGAATATATGAGTGTGTACTGTGTATATTTATTATGTACAAATAAATACAAGCACATGCATGTATTTAAGAAAAATATGTTTATATATGAAATATATTTATATATAATATAAGAATATGAATATATAATTGTATAAACGTAAATATTTTCAAAATATATATAGTATGTGTGTGTGTATTTATACTGTATATACATAATAAATATACACAGTACACATACATATATAATGTAAACAAAACCTTTTATTCTGGATGCGATTAATCGTTTGACAGCATTAGTGTATATATTAAATACATTTATAACTCATATGAATTATATGAATATACATATATGCATGTAAATACATGTAAATATTTTCAAAATATATACATGCATGTGTTTGTATTTATATATACATATAAAATATACACAGTACACACACATATTATGTAAACAAAAACTTTTATTTTGGATGCGATTAATCGTTTGACAGCACTAGTATTTTTTTTTATCAAATAAAGCCTTGGTGAGCAGAAGACACTTCTTTCAAAAATATAAAAAAATCATACCGACCCCTACATTTTGTAACAATTTTTGGTTGCACTTTATTTTAAGGTGTCCTTGTTACAGTGTAATTATACATTTAAGTACTGAGTAATATTAATTAACTACATGTACTTATTATATGGTTAGGGTTTGGCGTGCATAATTTATTGTTGTTATAATAGTAAGTACATGTAACATGTAATAAGGACACCTTAAAATAAAGTGTTACCATTTTTTTCATGTGACTTCGGTAACAGGATTATATGGTTGAACTTGACAATTGCAGAAAACAGTTTGGGAAAAGGTGATTTGATGTGTTTAAAACTAGCCATCTCTCTCATGCTGGATTACATTAGATATCTTAGATAAACCATTAACATTTCAAAGAAGATGGAATTTGTGTTTCCGTTGCTTTTAGAAAAGTAATGGAACACCAATTTGTACACAATTTGTGGAAAATAGCATAAGGTGCTCTAATTTCACTTCATAATCCTGTATATTCTGCTACAGGATGAAGCTGATAACAAAAGAAGTGGCCAAGTACAGGGCTGGTCTGGCCTGTGCTCCTATGCATTTCTTCCAAGTGACCTACAACAAGCACACTTTGACCTTAGATGACCTTTCAACACTTGATGACCAAAACTGGGTCAATGATCAGGTAGGCCTCTTTGAAATCCAGCAGCATATACATGTACACTGAAGTCATGCAGGATTTGATGTATGTGTTTTTACAGGTGATTAACATGTATGGAGAACTGATCATGGAAGCTACAAATCATAAGGTAAAAGCATTAATGGCATCCAACGGCAAACACTGTTCTGAATATCAGACCGAATCACAGCTGAACTGAGATTCATAACTGAGTGTGTGATATATTGCTTACATTTATTGCAAAAGGGTCAGTCAAAAGCTGTGTTTAGTTGAATAATCAATATTTTGGGGGCAAACATGTCTGTAGTGTTGCAACATATAAAGCTCAGCTCACATAGTAGACTTTCTGTTGGTGAGCAAAGCAAATTTGTGTGACCAACTTAAACCTGTTGTGGGGGAATCATTCGCCCTCATGAGAAATACCTGTTAAATTACTAGAACATTTGCCCAGGAAAATTTGCAGAACAACAGTAAATGTGACCACTTATTAGCTCTGATAATTATAGTTATTTCATATACAGTAAAGGGTATGTTTTCTAGAGGCTATGCATTACTGGCATAATAATAATAATAATACAAATAATAATCATACTTGGTTTCTGTATGTTATGGCTCTTATCTTGCGAATGAATCAGTGTTGCATTATTTCCTCTCATAACTTCTGACGCCTTGTCATTTTCTAGGTTCATTTCTTCAACAGTTTTTTTTACCGACAGTTTGTAGCAAAAGGTTATGAAGGAGTGAGACGATGGACCAAAAAGGTGAATGTCACGGCATGCAAACATCACACACAGATGCAAAAAGCTTGCATCTCATGCGTTTTTGTTTATTGCATGATAACAAGTCTCCTGTAAGATTTTTGTCCTTCCTAAGTCAACTTTTTGTTCTTTTCAACACATGCTCAGTGAAAGGAGGTGATTAAAGCATTAATTCACCCAAAAGTATAATTTCTGTTATTATTTATTTTACTTGTTTACATTTTGTGCTGCGAAAACACACAAGAAGATAGTTTGAAGAACATTGGGAATCAAACAAGATTGAAGCCCATTGACGTCCTTTGTAAAAGAAAAAAAAGAAGCACATTTCTTAAAATTCTACTTATTATTTGTTTAATTGTTTTCTTTCTAAAGAATATGGAATTGTGTCTCATTACTGTTATTTTAAGGAATAGAGGCACTGTACAAACGATGAATTATGTAAATGACAAATTATGCACAATGCCTAATGTCTCCTGTCTGTGCATATTTGCTCAGGTTGATCTGTTTTCCAAGACACTGATCCTGATTCCTCTGCACCTGGAGATCCACTGGTCGCTCATAACCCTGGACGTCTCCAAGCAAAGCATCAACTTCTACGACTCCCAGGGCATCCTGTTCAAGTTCGCTGTGGATGTGAGTGCTTTTGAAGGGTGATTCAGACTGAAATCCTCTCAGAGGCCTGACGTGTGTGACTCTCATCCACAGAACATCCTGAAGTACATCCTGGCAGAAGCCAAGGAGAAGAAACAAGCCGTGTTTCAGAAGGGCTGGAGGATGGTCGTCAACAGGACCATTCCACAGCAGAAGAACGACAATGACTGCGGGGTTTTTGTCCTGGAGGTAAGAAACGTTAGTGTATAGTAGGGTTGGGTGGATTGATGATACACAGCGCAGTGGTGCTTTAGATTGTGCTAAAAGTACCTAGATATATTCATGGCTGTCAGTGGGCAGGACTGGGCAAGAACGATCTCTCACAAACAAGCTAAAGGCCTGTTCACACCGAGACAAATGTATAGTGTGAACATTTCAGTTTGAACGGCACGAACATCTAAATGCTGTTTTTTTTTTTTTTTACACAGAGGGGTTATAATTGCTTTTCTGAAAACTGGCCAACTAGTAAGATTCACACTTTTGGTTACATGTTCAGGACCAATGCTGTTACATAAAACTTAGTGGCAACTTGGTTGCATTTTATGAATTGGTCTTTTGGATGCATTGGATTTTTTTGTTTGTTTTTTTTTAAATCATCATGAAATAAAAATTCACCATATATATTTTCTAAACGCACAGAGATTTCATCCCTGCATAAGTTTTTTTTATTTTTTTTTGTGCTGTCAAGCGATTAATCGCATCCAAAATAAAAGTTTTTGTTTACATAATATATGTGTGTGTTCTGTGTATATTTATTATGTCTATATAAATACACACACATACTGTATATATTTTGAAAACATTTACTTGTATTTACATGTCTATATTTATATTCATATAATTTATCTTACAAAAATAAATATACTTAATATATAAACATAACCTATTTTTCTTAAATATATACATGCATGTGTGTGTGTTTATATATACATGCTAAATAAACACCGTACACACACATATACTGTGTAAACAAAAACGTTTATTTTGGATGCGAGTTATCCTTCAACAACACTAGTATTTTTTAATGGTTTGAAATCGTAATGTTTAATCGAAAAGCCGTAAGTGGACTTACCAGTGAAAACAAGACAAACAAGCAATGCATAGATAGAACTAAGCATGTAACGTATTTATTTACAAAAGAAAACAGGATACAGAAGAAAAGATTTGTCGCTACTTCCGCTGCATCGCAAATTTCATATCTGATTTGTGTTGTTCTATGCATTAGTTGTTAATGGTTGCTGAGTAACATAACTTGCCGCTTCGATATTGAATTCAGTTGATACATTTATGATGTAGTCACATAACTTTTTCCACGTATCCGCCATAATTATGATTGTCAGTGGGAAAAGCAATGGTATAATAAATTAATACAAAAAAATTCATACTAAATCACACAAATGAACAATTATAAAACGGATAGGTCCGGTCCTTGATTCTGATTGGTTGAGCCACGTTCGAAGCTGTTGTAAATTACTCTACAAACATACACCTTTGTTTATGTTTTTCTGTTGCTTGGCAACCACTTTCTGAGGAACTACATTGTTTGGTGGAAGAATACTGCTTTTATTAATATCATTACACTTTATTTGCTCTGTTTTATTTTGTGAAACCTTACTACATATATGGAATAACCGTTTTATAAAAGCAATAAGCCCAGTGAAGCCGTGGTTTACAGTGAATTTATAACAGCTAAGGGGTGTTGTTAGGCACGATGCAATAAATTCACTGTAAACCACGGCTTCTTGGAGCTTATTGCTTTAATATAATATCCAAAATAAATTTCCACAGACCAATGACAAAAAAATTTATCACTAATAAGATCCCACACATTTCGATGTTCAGATGAACAATCAAGATTAATAAGAGGCTAATGTTGTACTTCATTTATATATCCGTAATAAAATGACTTGTGATCAAACTGAGCATATTTTTTATTTGGCAGTACTGCAAGTGCCTGGCGTTCATGAAGCCGCTGCTGTTCACTCAAGAGGACATGCCTCGCGTCCGCAAGAGGATCTACAGAGAGCTGTGTGACTGCAGATTGTCCGACTGTCTAAACCAAGACAAAGCCACATAGACTCAGACTCGTAGACTGGTGTCTGGATGACAAACGCAACAGGAGGGAAAGGACTTCACAGCAGGACAAAGAAACCCAAAGCTGGAAGTTCCCAATATTTGAGCCTGTCCAATCATTCCTGTTGGTTTGCTGGAGTTCGTCAGGTCGCGTTTACCTCTTCGCAGTACATCGGTGGCTCAGATATGCCTTTTTCCAGCGTCCTCAACCTCGAATTTAACCAAGCCTGCGACGACCTCTCAGAGAAACGAACAGGAGATCCGCAGCAATGGGGACATTTTTTCTGTTTCTGGCAACCACAAAGATTCAAAACCTCACAAGCGTGTGGATATTTTTTTTTAAACGTATTTTATTTTAAATTTCATTTATAACACAGCCATTACGTGTTTCTATCAGGTTTCTTTTTGTAAAGAACATAGTTGTTGCTTTGCAGCATGAAACTTGAAGGACTTTGTAGTTTATAAATGTCACACCGTTGTTGAGGTGCAAGAAGCATTTAATGAATGTACTGTCAAACACCAGAATTCTGCTTGTACGGTCGCGCTTGTAACTTGAAAGCAAATTTTGTGGCAATACTCTTAAAGTCCTGGACCAGATTGCTTTGTTAGCATTTGATCATCCTCTAAATATGTTCCCAGATGTTTCTAATGAAAAAGCCACAGGATTGAAGCTTAATATCAGGCAGCTTGCTGTAAACCGCCAGCATTATTTGGCCATTCTGTTGTTGCAAACTGCTGTTCTCTCAATTCTGAGCACTTTCCGTTGTTTTTCCTCGAATGCATCGGCAGTTAAAATGGATTTTGTAGCATGTAGATTTGTCTTTAATTGAAGTCAGTTAAAGGTCATTTTTAAATGAGCACAGTGCGGTGAAAGCTGCAGGTTTCTGCCTTTTTATTTATACTCTTTTTAATGGTGAAGACTGATCTGAAACCTGCCATTCTGTCACAAACGCTGAAGGCCAAGCTAAATTTGGAGCCCGGTCTCATGAAAATTCGTATAAATAGTACGCCAAATAAAAACAGAAATTCGTGGTATTGATACGCAAAAATTGACTTTGGCGTGCATATGATACGCAGTTCCCTTTCGATTCGGTCACTCTACGTTGCTATGGGAATTACCCTTTCCTCCAAATACTACTGAAGCCTTATTGAATCACGCCAGTGAAACTGGCCAATGGCGTTCAAGCGAGCAAAATATGAGGGGCTCCCACTCTATATAAAGCAGCGCTTGTACGTCATCCATTCAGAATCTCTTCCTTCAGCCAAACTTCTACGAGAAGCAAGAAGCCTATCATCAAAAGTACTCACCGTGATCTACACGCTGCAGCGGACACGCCTTCTCTCCCCTGCTGTGTTCCGGTGAGCTTCGGACAAGGATGACCTCTCGTGATTGCCTCTCCTGCGCGGAGCCAATCTAACTCTCCGATGGCCACGAATTGTGCGTCCTTTGCCTGGGTCGCACCCACGCAAAGGCGGCGCTTGGGGGGTCGGACTGCCCCCACTGCGGAGATATGAGCCTTTGGACTCTCAGGCTCCGTGTTACCATCGTCCAAGGCTATGAACTCGCTCAAATAGCTTTGCCACGTTCTTCCTCTGCAGCCTCTTTTGAGCCAAGGAGTAAAGTGCCGTGAGCTTCCGATGTGGATCAGGTGACGAGCTCGCGCCGGCTCAGTGGCCACGCGCTACTCACCCCCCTGGTGCAGGTTCCCTTCCAGTGCGCTTCATGACCGCTGATCTCCGTCCCTCCCCCAGCATGCGAGATATGATGTCTTTCAGTGCGGATCTGGCCCTCAGAGCGACAAAAGTTACAGTTCGCGCGATCGGCCGCAACATCGGGAATCTTGTAGTGCTGGATCATCACCTGTGGCTTACCCTGACTTTGGAGCGGCGGTGGAGACGTTCACGGAGCACTTCATTGAAGCACAGAAACAGTCTAAGTCCTGCGTGTTCCTCCGCTCCTCCTCAGCACAGTTCCCGAAAGCCTCTTCTGCTGCTGTTCGGCGCGAACATGAGCCGGCGGTGAGGCCAAGACAGCCGTGGCCGAAGCGCCGTAAGGGCTCCAAGAGCCAGAGGCGTTAGTAACGCCCTGACAGAGGCGTTAGGCCACCGGCTCCGGAATCAAAGCCGTGTTCCTGACGCTGTCTCTCGGAGGAGGAAAGCTGCACCCAGCGCTGAAGACGAGCCACTGAAGAAGTCTGCTCGCTCCGCTGTGTGTGTTCACCACGCCTCCCTGCCTATTGCGGGCGGCAAGAACGATTGTCATGTTTGTGTTTTGACTGTTCCACTAAGCAGTGCAATAAAGTAAGAAAAAATACAAAACTCACCTCAATATCAGGGCAATTTTCCTCCTCTCACTCCCCTCTGCCCCATCACTCATTCTCACACTCGTGTGGTATTAAACTCCCCGCCCCCCAACGGCAAGTTATCCGTCACGGTGTGCAGCCCGCCTCGCCTGCTGTCACAGTTCACAGAAGCGTGGCAGACGCTGCCAGGGGTATCAGAGTGGGTTATGAAATCAATAAAGAACGGCTACACGCTTCAGTTCCTGTATTAATGTCCACTGTACGGGAGCAGAATGCCTCAGTTCTGCGAGAGGAAATACACAATCTTCTTGCAAAACGCGCAGTAGAGACAGTGCCCCTTGCAGAGTGCGAGAGCGGCTTCTACAGTCATTATTTTCTGGTGCCAAAGAAAGACTCCGCCCTATCTTGGATTTGAGACCGCTGAATCGCGCGCTTTCGAAGCACTCGTTCAAAATGATTACACTAAAGCAAATCCTCTCACACATCAGACCGGGAGATTGGTTTATCTCCGTGGATTTAAAGGATGCTTATTTCCACATTCAGGTAGCCCCCCCGCCACAGGCGCTTCCTGAGATTTGCATTCGAGGGGATAGCATATCAATTCACGGTCCTTCCCTTTGGTTTTTCCCTGGCCCCTCATATGTTTACGAAGTGCATGGATGCTGCTCTCTCTCCTCAAAAGCAGAGCGGAATGCACATCCTGAACTATCTCGACGATTGGCTAGTCTTAGCCCAATCAAAGAGCGCGCTGCTCAGCGACAAGCTCAGACTTCTTGCTCATGTTCAGAGCTTAGGGCTGACTGAATATGCAAAAGAGCATGCTGGTACCGAGCCAGAGCATCTCCTTTTTAGAAGTGGAGCTGAATTCAATCAATATGCGAGCGCGTCTGTCGGAAGAGCACACACAAAAACTGATCAGCTCTCTTGCAGTCTTCAAGCTAGGACACTCCCCCGCTGAATTGCTTTCAGAGGACGCTCGGCCAGATGGCTGCCGCCTTAATAGTGTGCAAATTACGATTCCTACATATGCGACCGCTTCAGCTCTGGCTGAAAAGTCGCATGCCACAGAGTGCATCGTACCTTGCGTGTACGAGTAACGCGCGACTGCTTGAAAGCGCTGACCCCTTGGCGCGATATGACACTGTATCGCCGGGGTGTTCCTATTGGCCAAGTGATCAGGAGAAAGACTGTTACAACAGATGTATCGAGCACGGGTTGGGGAGCCGTATGCGACGGCTGACCAGCCTTCGGGACGTGGTCAGAAACGGAGAAGTTGTGGCACATAAACTGTCTGGAGCTCCGTGCTGTACACCTAGCGCTCGAGTGCTTTCTCCCGGACATTCTCCACTGTCACGTTCTCATCAGGACGGACAACATGACAGTGGTAGCGTTTATAAATCACCAAGGGGCTGCTGCGGCTGGCGAGAGACCTTCTTCTGTGGGCAGATCAACACCTCCTCTCCATCCGGGCAGTACATGTACCCGGACGCCTGAATCACGGCGCAGACTTACTGTTGAGGGGCGAGGTGATCCACGGAGAGTGGAGATTACACCCTTTGACAGTCAATATGATTTGGAGTGTATTTGGCGGGGCGGAGGTGGATCTCTTCGCATCAGTGGAGAACACTCACTGCCCGCTGTTTTATTCACTGACACTGTCTCCCCTGGGAGTGGATGCACTAGCTCAGAGCTGGCCGAAAGTACACAAGTATGCCTTTCCTCCAGTGAAGCTTCTTCCTCGCGTGCTTTGCAAAATCAGAGAGGAAAGGGAATCTGTTCTGTTAGTGGCACTGAAATGGCCTAACCAGCCGTGGTTCCCAGAACTAGTAGAGATGCTGGTAGCCCCCCTGTGGACTGTCCCACTGAAGAGAGACCTCCTCTCTCACGCACAAGGAATGGTATGGCACCCAAATCCAGAGTCATGGAGCCTTCATGTCTGGCCACTCAACGGGGCTTGCCAGTAACAGATGCACTTCCTCAGCGCGTGTTGAACACTATCTCTGAGGCTAGAGCTCCTTCTACGAGGCGTCTTTACGCACATAAATGGAGAATTTTCACAAATTGGTGCGTATCGCGGGGCAAAGACCCATATAACTTCCCAATACCAATAATTGCCTTCCTTCAAGAGCAATTTGATAGTGGTCGTATGCCATCCACATTGAAAGTGTATGTGGCCGCTATAACAGCCTTTCACGTGCACGTCAATAATCGCCCAATCAGCAGAAATTACCTGATCATACGATTTTTAAAAGGAGCAAGAAGGCTGAACCCTCCTCGCCCTTCCACCCTACCCACTTGGGACTTGGTTCCACTAGACGTCTTTACGCACATAAATGGAGAGTTTTCACAAATTGGTGCGGGTCGCGGGGCGAAGACCCATTCAACTACCCAATACCAATAATTCTTGCCTTCCTTCAAGAGCCAATAAAAAAAAAGAAGCCCGTTCGAGCCCATACCCATACTATCAGTGAGCTTGCGTGTGCTCTCTCTCAAGACAGCGCTCCTGCTCGCGCTGGCCTCTGTTAAGCGAGTTGGGGACCTGCAGGCGCTGTCAATTGACGACTCGTGTATTGAATTCGGGCCAGGTGATTGCAGACTCACCTTGAAGCCTAGAAAAGGTTATGTGCCTAAAGTGCTTTTGACTCCATTTAAAGCGCAGGCCATAACACTATCTGCTTTCCGCCCCGAAACACCGGCCGGGGTGGAGCTGCTTGATACACTCTTGCTGTGCCCTGTACGAGCGGTGCGCTCTTATATCGAGCGCTCTAGACAGTTCAGACTCTCGGAGCAGCTATTTGTATGTTTTTGAGGGCGCACAAAAGGGCCTGCCTATGTCCAAGCAAGGCTGTCACACTGGATCGTCGACGCAATTGCTTTGGCTTATAGCTCTAAGGGCGTGGAATGTCCTATAGGGGTTCGGGCCCACTCAACCCACGGACTCGTGTCCTCGTGGGCCTGGGCAAATCGCATATCTATTCAGGACATTTGCATGGCGGCAGGCTGGTCGTCACCCAACACTTTCGTGAGGTTTTATAACCTTGTTGTGTCGTCGCTTGCCTCACATGTGCTGTCAGTGCGAGCGGCACACCCACCTTCTCAGACTCAGTTATGAGCTGAGCTGCATGCCTAAGTGGTTTCGACCAGGTCGTATACACCCCTGTACTGACGCGCCACCAATCCAATGCTGCTCCCTATCAGCTCACCACATTGTTATGATATAGTTCATCACATCTTTTAGGACATGATCACCATCATACTCATGCTTATTTGAGCACCGGTTCAGCCGTTGTATCACAACCACTGTGTCGTTGCTTGCCTCACATGTGCTGTCAGTGCGAGCGGCACACCCGCCTTCTGATCTGAGCTGCATGCCTAAGTGGTTTCGACCAGGTCGTATACACCCCTGTACTGACGCGCCACCAATCCAATGCTGCTCCCTATCAGCTCACCACATTGTTATGATATAGTTCATCACATCTTTTAGGACATGATCACCATCATACTCATGCTTATTTGAGCACCGGTTCAGCCGTTGTATCACAACCACTGATTTATATAATGTTCTCAATTATAGATCAGTGATCATAACACACAATTTCATTGAAATTAACAAACTTCAACTGGTCTATATATGTGATGGCGCCGGCGCCATTTCATATTCTCTGTTTTACCAGCGTTAACTCCGCCACTGGTGTGACGCGGCATTGTCTAGTGGCCCCCCCCTTGACTTTTACATGGTTTCGACTAGGTCCTGTAGACCTGAGCTGTGTTTAACAAGAGCGCCAATATCATTGCCGCTCTCATTACGGTTCCGTATGTGAAACTTGACATACTTAGTCAAGCCAGGCTCCATCGCTGTGACACGGCGGGATTTTATACGTTACCATAGCAATGTAGAGTGACCGAATCGAAAGGGAACGCTCTC
The DNA here is from genome assembly GCF_001515605.1 of Sinocyclocheilus anshuiensis. NCBI lineage: Eukaryota > Metazoa > Chordata > Actinopteri > Cypriniformes > Cyprinidae > Sinocyclocheilus > Sinocyclocheilus anshuiensis. The sequence goes on from NW_015551107.1 coordinate 323,413, forward strand.
GGTTACTCACGTAACCTCGGTTCCCTGAGATGAGGGAACGAGACATTGCTCTTATTGCCGTGTCACCTAGCTCAGGATCTTAGAATGCCAAGTTGCTTCAGTCAAGATTCTGAATGGATGACGTACAAGCGCTGCTTTATATAGAGTGGGAGCCCCTCATATTTCCCGCGCTTGAACGCCATTGGCCAGTTTCACTGGCGTGATTCAATAAGGCTTCAGTAGTATTTGGAGGAAAGGGTAATTCCCATAGCAATGTCTCGTTCCCTCATCTCAGGGAACCGAGGTTACGTGAGTAACCGAGAGCGTTCTCGCGTGCATACACATCTACCCCACAACCCTAACCCTACCAATTGCGTATCATATGCACGCCAAAGACAATTTTTGCATATAAACAGTATGCCAAATCGAAACATAAACTCATGCTATTGATACGCAATTTCATGAGATCGGGTTGAAATTTGCAAGCAGAATAGGAGAATGCTGATTGTTGCGGTTGTGTGCTTGAGTCATCTTTTCTACCTTGTGATGCAGTTTGGTACAAAAATATGTCAGGATAGTAGATTTATACTTTTGTCAGTGACCCACCTTTCAAGAGCGATACTGTCATTTAGTTACTTGAACCAACGAATCATAACCTCAGACTGAGTTTCTGACTACTAGTTTCATCATTATTTAAAAATACATAAAACCATGTTGAATAACCAGTGCTGTGTCTGTTATTGTGTTTGCAAATGCGTATGAAAGGAGGCGCTTAACCTTCACAAAATGCTGATTTTCCAACTCATAAGGTCGGTGTCAAATATATGTTAACAATTTTTGCAACCCTGTTATCAAAATTTAAGACATGTCTAAATAGTTTAGAATCATTTTTTAAGTAATAAAATAGTTTTATATACATTGGAATGGGTTGAAGTTCAATTATGTAATGACTGAAATTAATGCAAGGCGTTGTGCAGTAATTATTACACCGGCTATATTCACACTTGCAAGCCTTTAGTGCTCAATTCCGATTTTTTTTTTTTGTATAGCTTGCTCACATTGTGGCCAATATCAGACTCCCAGTGTGAACCGATTATGGTTCTGAACTGACCTGCATGCACAAAAGAACAATACAGGGTTGCCAGATTTTCACAAAATCAGCCAAATTGCTTCTCAAAACTAGCCCGATCATGTTCCGGTGGTAAATATCACATTAGTGGGATCACTTCAGCCCACGAAGTTGAAAAATGACCTGCGGCAACAGTGGAAAAAGTAACCCAATTCCGCTGGAAAACTGTGGACTTGGCAACACCTGCGCAGTGCGCTATCATATGGAAATAAAATATTTGGATTTGGGCCACATTTGCCAGCAGTGTGAACAGAGCCAAAATGTCCATTTTTTTATATCAGTGCTGATAATTAACCAGTGCACTATTCTGATTTCCAGTTATAGCAATCAGACATTACCATTAATTAAATTTTTTGCAATAGTTTGTGTGTCAGCAAACCAGACTAGATTCACTGGCAACGCATTTTTACATCTGAGATTATGCATGCAGTAGATGCTGGGTTCATCTCAAGACAAACAGTGGGAGTCTTACAAGGCGTGGCCGCCCCCACTCGTCGCACACACTTTATTTAAAAAGAAAGTATACACATGCCAGACTACATGAGTTTCCTAAAGCACTAAACTCTAATATGTACATCACACACACAAAAAACTGGATCCGTTACTGTGCACCCCGTCCCTGTCATAATCCTGTTCATATACATTTTTAATCAAATGTTTAAAAAAATTTTTGGCAGAAGGCATGTTCAAGATTTCTGCAGCAGCTTCCCATAACCCCCTCTGGCGGGGTCATAGTCCTGCCTGTACTCATCTCTGACCTGGAAACACACAGAACAAGCTTGTAAAAACTGCTCCGGTGTCTGGTACACAGATTTACATTACACCCAAACAGAGCCACATAATGCTGGATCATGGAAAATAACACTGCATGTACACTGGGGTCCAAAAGAGAGACATATCAACAAAATACTGAAAATTGAGACATTGAAAAGTTGAAAAGAAAATTATATATATATATATATATATATATACACACAGTGTTGAGGGTAACGCATTACAAGTAACGCGAGTTACGTAATCAGATTACTTTTTTCAAGTAACTAGTAAAGTAACGCATTACTTTTTAATTTACAAGAGAATACCTGAGTTACTTTTTCAAATAAGTAACGCAAGTTACTTTTTTTTTTCCAATTTATTGATTGACAGCTCTCCTG
>NW_015551107.1:326496-326613 GCF_001515605.1 Sinocyclocheilus anshuiensis
CATCTCACTTACAAAAAAAAATCAGATTCAGTATTTTATTCCTCAAAATGAATAAAAATAATACAACCCAGAATATGACGCAAACCTGCAATAATTAAATGTTAAACAACACAAATA
>NW_015551107.1:326854-332448 GCF_001515605.1 Sinocyclocheilus anshuiensis
TTTTTATTTTAAAAACAAACAAGCAAGCCCTGTCCAGATTTAAAAAGTAACGCAAAAGTAACGTAAATAATTACGTTACTTGGTTACTTTTAATGGAAAGTAATGCATTACTTTTTTATGGAGTAATGCAATATTGTAATACATTACTTTTAACCTCAATTATATGATTTGTTTTTGCTAGTAACAAAAAAAAAACGTTCCTGAAATATGTATGTAATAATTATTGTGATCATAGTTCTATCATTGTGTGCTTTATCACTTACCTGCCCGCCTGACTTGCCCCGGCCGAACTGTCTGCCCTCTTTAAAGCCTGCGTCCCAGTCTGTTCGGATGATCCGGTCATCCAGCCTCGTGCCATTAATAAACCTCATAGCATGCTCAGCATCAGCGCGAGTGTAATACCTTCACATCAGCGGTTAAAGAACTGACACTAGTTTCACAGTCTCGGTGTCTGAAAGCAGAAGTCTTAGCCGAAATACAAATGTGATCGTGATCGTGATCAAAGGTGTTGGAGTTATTTTAAAGAACTAATATATCAAAGGAAATTAAATAACTTCATACTAATCTCAAACACTGATGAGGAATTATGCAAAAGTTGCATTTCCTAAAGAGATAGTTCCCCCCTTAAAATAATAGAAAATTGATGAATTCTAAACCCATTTTCACACATAGAGCACATCAAATATGGTACACGGAAGCTCAAATATGCAGTTTTGATGGAATTGAATTTAAAGCAGGGACAGAAATCACTCAGTTTTAATTACAAATATCTTCATTTGTCTTTTAAAACTGACCTAACAGGGCTCTACAGTGCGACTGAAAACTACTGCGTGCGACTATGAAAACATATTTAGGAGCACCAGTGCAACTGACCAGATCATCATCATACTTGTGATTGTGATCGCTGAGGGGAGCTTCAAAGGTTTCTATGTGTTTTTGCAGCGTTGAGTAATGTATCACAGACATATCTCATGAATCCTTTCATAAGCAAAGTGTAGACAGGGTGTAAATAAGAGATTCATTGCGCAGTGTAGAGAGCTTCGTTGATTACAAGAAGTTAATATTAAGTGACTTACATTGTCTGATTTTGCTCTATTTCATCGTCGAAAATAGATTTAACCCTTGTGCGACCTTTTGGACATTTTTGTCCTTTTCAGTTTAGTTTTTTGATCATTTTGCCTGTGTTATTGCCAACTGCATACATTTTGGCACAGATGTGTATTTTTATTGGAATTTTACTATTTCACTTCCATTTCCTTTAATAAATCTGTTTTGCACTAGGTACAAAAAATTGTTCCTCTCAGGACCTTAAGGACAAAAATGTCCCCATTGAAACCCATTAAAACTGCTATTTTTAATCGCAGTGCCATTTAACTGTAAAATTATGCAATTTTTGTTGATAGGCTTTCATTATATTGGCAAGGCTTTAAAATTAGTTTTTAAACGAATCTAGTGAGTCAGTGATTCATGATTACCCATTCATAAAGACAGTCACTTGCTTCATTCCTGAATGATTCAGCTGTTCGAATGAATCAATTGAATGAATGATTCAGTGATAAAATCAGTGACTTGTCGCCACCTGCTGGCGGATTTAGTTTCATTTTTAAAGTATTTTTTCAGTTCCTTAAATCATTTAATATTTCTGTATTCAACATTTCATATTTAAAATTAAAACATTAATCTCAACATGAATTTATGGATTTAATTGCACTCATGCCACCTCTGAGCCTCGTTAAATGTCTGAAAATACACCTACAAGCCACTTGTGTGTTCTTCAGTGCCACCTCTGTACAAATTAATTTTGTTAATACAATTAATGACATACTTTCAATAAAGTTAAAAAAATGCCATTGCAAAGGTAAAAACTAATTTCCACTGTAAATCACTTTAAGGAGTCAAATATCACCTCGTAATGGGAAGGCTGATTTTTTATCAAATTTTTGATTATTGATTAGAAGGTGCTCCTAAAAAGAAAAGTACGCGTAGAGCCCTGCCTAAAGTCTGAGGTGAGTAAATGACAGTTTTGGTGGACTGTGCCTTTAAGAGTTTGCAGCAGCAAACAAATGTCAAGTTTCATTTGAATTGCCAGCAAGAGAATCAATGACAGCATTTAAAAGCAGCATTTCACACCCCCTGGTCCTGAGTTGGAAGGATACTCGACGAAACAGAAGCCGCAGGCGGTCTTCTTGACTTTGTCGAGGCCGATGACGATCCTCTTGACGTCTCCGCTCTTGGAGAAGAGCTCGTGCACCTGCTCCTCTGTGGTGTAGAAGGACAGGTTTCCCACGTACAGCGAGCAGCTCTGCTTCAGCAGCTTCTCCTGCTCGTAACGGTTGCCCTGCAGAGATGTCCAGAGTCACTCCCAGCAACCGAGAAGCTGCTGCACACATCTGCACACCTCCAGCATCAACAGCTTCATCTTTGGGATCACAGTGGTTTTGTTTTGTTTGTTTTTAAATGAGAAACACAGCAGGGACACATTCAACTGATAATGTTACAGAAGACTTCCATTTTAAAATCAAAGAGCTCTATAAAACACACTGTATCACTATTACACTGGTACAAAAGCATCAAATCAGCAGATTAGAATGATTTCTGAAGGATCGTGAAAAGTGCTATACAAATAAAAACATGTAAAGGCTGCTGGAAATAGATATAAAATATATTAAAATAGAAAACAGTTATTTAAATTGTAATAGTGATTCCCAGTATTGCGTTCTTTTGGACTTTTTTTTATCAATTAATGCAGCTTTGGTGAACAACAAGTCTGTATCTAACATGCCTTTTTAAAGGAACTGTATGTATTAAACAATTAAACACTGCATCTATTGGAGTAATGGATATAATAAATACTGAATATGTATTATCCAAGGGACTGCTTCACAAAAGGTAAACTGTAATGTGGAAGGTTTTTTATAAACACATTAATCGAGGAACATAATCTATACACATTTGCAAAAAATATATATTAAATAAACAATTAAGTTTGTATAATCTATAAATGAAAAAGAAAAAAGAAACTATAATATGACGGGGAAAGAACAAATAAAAGGTGCCAGAATGTTTATCAGAAGGAAAAACAATGCTCACCTTAAAATGTTGGTCTCTATACTGGCTTATATCCACATATGAGTCGCTGAAAAGAGCATTTAATTTAATAGACATAGTGAAATTAATAAAATAAATTCAGATTCAGAAAAACTGAATGTTTTTCAAATCAGCACGAAAGCGGAAACGCGTCCTTCTTCTTCTTCTTCTTCTTCTTCTTCTTCTTCTTTCAGTTCGCAGTGGTATAACAGTGCATTACCGCCGCCTACTGTTAACTAAACACAGACCACTGTGAACTCAATACACACAGAAACGCAGATGCCTTTATTTGTGTATATATAATAATAATAAATTTATTAAAAACTAGAAAATACTTAAGTTAAGAGTCACCCAGCTAAACCATCTCTGTCAGGCTGGTAAATATAAAATAAAAAATAAAATATTTATTTATTTGTTCATTCATTCATTCATTCATTCCTTCATTCATTCCACTTCTCACTTTTTTCGTGCAAATCTCGTTTTGTCCCGCGAGATCGGCGTCACTGGTGAGATCCAGCATGGACGCGAACACAACCAGCGGCTCGTCTGCGCGAGCAGAAAGAAAACAGCGAGAAAAGGCGAAAATAATACAGCGAGAGAAACAACGACAGACGGTGAAGACGGTATGAACACGACGTATTATATTAATAACACATAACGTCTTTATAATAAACTCGCATGAGCCGAAACTGTAACGACGCGAAACACAGAGCAGTAACGTTACAGAGCTAATCTTCAGTTAAACCCTACAAAGATGTTCATGCTAACCACAGTTTGTGCCCAAAAAGTGCCGTTGCTAGTACAGTTACAGTATGAAAGCCGGTGGTTTTGTGCCACTTCCACCGTGTCATCAACGAAATGAAGAAATCTCCGAAGGATTTTCTGAAAGCCTCTTGCAGTGTTTGAAGGAGCTCCAGTGTTATTTCACAGTCAGTGTACCAGTTGCTGCAGACTGAGGTGTGTATCTGATCTTCTCTCTCTGTGGCAGGTCTCCAGGCTCCTCCAGAAGGCTGAGGAGGACAGGGCTCTGCTGCAGGAGCATCAGGACACGGTGCAGGGGCTGAGCCGGAGACAGAGCCGCAGATCCCTGCTCAAGAGGAAACAGGAGGAGGTGGACATCAACAGCGCTTCTGCGGCTCTCAGAAACTCCTCCGCCACCCTAAACCACATTAACTCTGTTATTAACTCGGCGTTTCTGTTTTCCAGTACAAGTATCCAAGCATCCTCAAATCAAGATACATTCACTTGAGATGCAGAATGAAGAAATTAAGTCTGGTTTTCTGAAAACATGAACAAAATTAAGTAAGTTTATGGCAAGAACAAATATCTGTCGATGGCGAGTGAAAATCTTCTTGTCCTTTTAAAGGGTTCATATGATGTTGCTAAAAATAACATTATTTTGTGTATTTGGTGTAATGAAATGTGTTTATGCGGTTTAAGGTTCAAAAACCCACATTATTTTCCACAAACTGTACATTATTGTTTCTCCTCTATGCCCTGCCTTTCTGAAACACGTCGATTTTTACAAAGCTCATCGGTCTGAAAAGCGAGGTGTGCTGTGATTGGCCAGCTATCCAGTGCGTTATGATTGGCCGAATACCTCAAGCGTGTGACGGAAATGTTACGCCCCTCACCATACTGTTGATGCCCTGTCCGGCCGGAGCGACGAGACAAAAACATTAAAACTCATTTTAAATACCCTCTTTTGGAAGGCCAAACAAAGTAGTTTCGTTTTCACAACGAAGCACACAGCGTCTTCACGACATGGCGGCGACAACAATACTACAGCGAGAATAAAAGTTACGCCTTCTTTCTTTGCGTGAACATTTGGGTGGCGTTATGCAAATCTTCCCACATAGTGACGTAGACATGTGGGGGCGTGTTAGAACGAGCAGTTTTAGGTAGGCGTGGCTGACTCTTAACTTTTATAAAGAATATCTCTTTGGATTTGAGACTTTAGTCTTTGCAACTTTACAGATCCTCTTTATGCACCAAGAGCTTGTAACACTCCAAAGAGAAAGGAACAATTGAAATCGCATCATATGACCCCTTTAAAGCAGTTTAACAGAGATGCGAACAGGTAAAGGGGAAAAAAGGTGAGAACATTGCGCAGATCGGGAGCATGCTCCACACAGAATTTATTTTAAAGATATTTGCTTTACATGCTCATTTTTAGTTACTTTAAGGTATTTTTTAACATATTTTTTATTACCTTATATGTCAAAAACTAATTTTTCACGCACACAAAAAAAAAATCAAATTTAACATCTTATTGCAAAATTTTACAAAGATCAAGATTGAATATATGTGGTCAAAATCCCATGTTATAAAAGATGAAGTGCTATGCAGGCTATTTAAGACAATATTGGCTGATTAGACCTAAAATGCATAATGTTTGCCCTCTCTCTCTCTTCACTGTTCCCACATCTCAGACCTCAAATACATAAAATATTACCCTTTTTAGACATAGTAAAGAGTAAAGAAAATACTATGCAAAACCTATTGAA